>NC_057804.1:250633211-250731563 GCF_018294505.1 Triticum aestivum | reverse complement strand
AGAGGCAGGATCGATCGGCTTCAGTTAGCAGCTGCAGCGAAGGAATCGCTCCATCGGGTTCAGTTAACAGCCATCGATCGATCGCTCAGGTTCAGTAACGCGTAGCCTGTAGTGCAATCCCTCGGGTTCAGTTAGAGCCTAACGCCTCGCTCGGGTTCAGTTAGAGCCAACGCCTCGCACACACGCGCGTACGTGTACGAGAGAAACGCGCATAGCTCCGCCCTCGACCTCCCACCGTCACCGGCTACTCCCCGAAATTTTCCTCCCCCTCGCTTCTACCACGGTTTTTTCCGTCATGGACAGCCCAAACAATGTCATGCAGCTGCGTCTCCGGCCCGCCCAGGACGAAAAGCCCATTTTGTGTCATAATTTTTTGTCATAGAAGTAGGAACCCACCACACCTATGATGATACTGGGTTTTGTCACAATTATTGTCATAGAAGTGTCATATGTATGCCAGAATTTTTTTTCGTTCGGCCCAAAATGTCACGGATGTTTCTTTTTTTTGTAGTGCCCTAAGATGGTTTGATAACACGCATCGTTCTGGTAATTAAACACAGGGCAATGCAAACTACCATGAAGGATTAGCGCGACCAACTATTTCTTGTCATCGATCTCTCGGGCAATGACCAGAGCACAGACAGCGGCATGGGAATCGATTTCTGGGGCGATGTCCACAGGACTGACCGCGACATCGGAATCGATCTCTGGGGCGATGTCCACAGGATGGACAGCGGCATCGGAATTGCTCTCTGGGGCGATGCCAACAAGACAGGCCACGACATCGGAATCATCAAGGACAACCACTGGCACCTGCACAACCCTAACATATTAGCAAGCACATTGCAAATAATCAAAAAGCAAGCACATTGCAAATAATCAAAAACCACAACTATGGTAATAAGCCATTATTTTTTACCTTGTGTAGCTCACCGGGGGATCTCGTCCCTCCGTGGGCCATCTCCTCGTCCTCGATGGGGGCCATCACCTTGCCAGGGGAATACTGCTTCTCAATGGCGACTATCTCCTCAAACTCGGTCTTGAGCCACACATAGGTGGCAATCAGAGTTCCTGGGGTAGGCAAGGTGGGGCCCTTGTTGTTCTTCCAACTTTCTTTGAGGAGTTCATCCGCCAACGTCCACAACTCTTTGGCCAATGCTTGTTTCTTGGAGTTCTTCGTCTCCATGGGTTGGCCCGCCAACATGGTCAACTCGTTGGTTGGTGCTCGCTTTCTGGAGATCGCTGTCTCCAGTGGGTTGTCCACTGGCAACTCTTTGCCTAGTGCTCCTGGATCCATCAATGAACTGACAAACAAAAATCAATCGAAAGGAAACCACAATCGCAATGAAAACGGGAAAAGAAATGGATGTGAGAACCGGTTGGTGCTTCGCAAAAAGAAGGTTATTGGAATGAAAATATAGCAACATAACTGATTCGCCCACCTTTCCTTTATTGGTAGAGAAGAAAAATGGCAGAAGTGAGTAGCCTGGAGTGAGGTTTTATTCAAGAAAGGGAAGATAGGGCTTGAACGAGCATTCCAATGAAATGATGGTTGCTTCGTCTAGTCCAACTTGGAGGCTACCTTACCACTGCTGGTAAAGGTGTGGGTTTTGTGATATGACGGGTCATGACGGCCACACCAGGGTGACAGGTGAGTCTCAACTGTAGCACCTCGCTGTGATTTGGTGGATGGCACGCGGGCCCGGATGCTTTGAAATGTCCCGCATGTAGATAGAGCGGCTAGTCATATAAGAGTGCTCAATATTGTGCTCTGCGACCAAGGCGGAGAGGAAAATGAGAGAACTACGTAATTAATGCACGAGTTTAATTAGGGTAGTTTTGTAAAGTACGAGATACATTCCTCCAATCGCAAAATGCCTTGGTTCATGAGATTTGAGATTTGAGCCCTATAAACCAGAAGGGAGGGGGTACTGCACATGGTGTAGTCTAGTCACTTGTTGAAATCTCTAGAAAGGCAAATACTCCTTTCCGGTTTACATGTCTATACTACTCCCTCCGTCTAGGTGTGTAAGTCATCTTACGCAAACCAAATAGTCCCAAAACACTTAGGCGCGGTGCATTAACTTCTACCTTGTTTCTTGTTTCTTGACATACGTATCAACCAATAAGAGATGAGAGGTGTGCATGCTTTTAATGACTTGCAATGGCTAGTTCATTGCATGGAATGCTATTAATTAGCAAATAAACATTGGTGACCCCAGGAGGAAACGGTGCTAAGCGCGTGAACTATGCAGAATGAGTATCAACCAATGGATAATGGAGTTTAATTGTTAAATAATAGCAATTTTGTCTCATGCAAGAGCCTGGCTAGTACTCCAAGGAACCACACCACACGAGCGTTCGCAACTGCCACGTTCAGTTTGTGCTTGGCTCTTCACCTCTTCGAGAAGACGAACAATGATGTTACTCCTACTTCTACAGTATCGAATCCACTACTGCATGTCTGTCCACCTCGTGTGGGAGGGATAGCGTGTAGCGAAAGCTTCTACTTACTGCTCCTGCCTTTGCGTCCATGACAGGTGGGCCCAACAGGTGGGCCCAACAGGTGGGCCCAACAGGTGGTTGGCCCACCTGTCATGCAGCCAAAGGCAGGTGCGAAGGAGAGGGCATCGTAGTAATCAAATTTCTTGGTCTTGTACGAGTTGATGTGACACATCAAAGCACTGCACTCGATAAAAGTCTTTTTACACATTTCAAATGGGCTACTTCGTATGTAGGAGTAGACATATTCTGCTTCGTATGTAGTCACTTGTTGCAATCTCTAAAAAGACTTATATTTGGAAATGGAGGGAGTACAACGCATGCATGCATGTCATGACTTTCCTTTTGATACTTGCACGTGTTGATTTGATGCACCTTGCCAAATTTTGACTATAAATTTAACTAACCAAATTTTCATGCATGTCACAAAAAATTACGGGGCTGTTTGGATTATGACTATGTTTGTCTTATGTTGCCACATTATTTTTCCCACACTTGCCACACTTGCCTAACCTGATTTGCTCAAATTGTTAGGCACACTTTGGCTTGCCTAAGGGAATCTTGCCACAATTTTTGTGTCTATGACATGTGGGGTTCAGTGCTAATAAAAAAAATTCTTGTCTTAGGTGTGGCTATTAAAAAAGACTTATATTTAGGAATGGAGGGAGTAGAAAATATAAATAATAATGCATGTTGGGGCAACCCACGTTTTCGCTAATTTTAGCCGTGGGCTTGTTCACAATTTTTACGAGGGGGTGGTTGTTCATTTAATGGAGGGACTTGTAGTACCAGACTTGAACGATACAAAGTGCGACCTGGCACACCGTAACACCACTTGGAACAAGCGGGTAGCTATCTCAAAAAACAATCAACAACTAAAAAAACCGTGACCTGGCATGTAGTAGTACACAATTTTAAACGATTGTTTTGATGGAGTGAAAAAGGAAAACTACCCCACTACTTATATATAGGACGGAGCCTCCACACTTGCTTGCTAGGGATGCTCTATTCACACACTCTCATCCTCTCCAAATCTAAACAAGATAGGGGTAGTAACACTATATTTCTCCCTTCAAAAAACACTAGCTTTCTATCCTCACCGCTGGTTATAGATCTGGACGTATCCCCCTCCGCCGGTGAAGGGGAGGAGGGGCAGCGTTTAGGCCATCGTCGACAGCGAGGGAGGAGACCCACTGCCGGCCATACCGTTATCTCTGGCCGAGCGCCGACGCGGGAGGTCCTCCGATTCCTTCGTCGTTGCCTGTGGGCGGATCCCGCCTCCCGCCGCCCACCTATCCACATCGCGACGACCTTCAGGTATATCTTCGTTCGAAACCGCCTTAGCTCTACTTCCCCAACTCGCTACGTCACTGCATGTGCATCATTTTCTACCTCTCAGCCCCTCTCGATCGGATGGTCCAACGTCACCTTTTTTTTTCTATTGTCAGAGGTAAAGCTACTTCATGCAGTCGAATCTTGTACTCCCTCCATCCGAAAATACTTGTCATTGAAATAAAGTGGGGGTGGGGGAATTTAGTATGTACATCAGACTTGGTACAAACAGGAAGGAAAGGGGATGAAAGTAGTACAGACTGGTCATCGAAAAGGGAAATATAGGAGTAACGCTGTACACAGTGGTATGACCAGGACTAGATTTGCTATCCACACATAGGATTAGGTGGCTAGAGTGAACAAAAATGGGACCAACCCAGATATGTTTCTTGGATGTTTGTTTCTCGGGGCAACAAACTATGAATCACCACGTTATGCCCCTGTTTACGTACATGGTGTTGTACTGCTGGTGCACCCACTGTCCCATGCCCTTATACCAAATATTTAGGCCCCGGTCGGAATAAAGGGGCAGAAAATATAGGTCTTGATGAAAATAGAGGAATCAGAAAGGAATGTAGGTATAAAACTATGGAAAAGCGAACCGGAGGAAACTCTCAAGAGAATGTGTTCGGATGGACTGCGAATTGTACAAATTTGTTTTTTAGAGTAGCATGCTTGGCAGTATGAGATGCTATTGGTTTATTCAGATGCACAGTGACTACTCTTGTCCTCACCTCACGTACCACACACAGGTTGATTTTTTTATTCCGGCAAACACAACACAGCAACATGTCTAATGCATGGCAGCGAGCGCCTGCCTCGGGCTTCCGCCCCAAAAATGAGCAGCGCGTGGATGTTTCTAATCCGATGGAATTAGTACTACCAGACCAGCTTTCCAATGAAACACTATTCACCTTTCCCATGTTCCGAACGGTTGGAAGGGAAATAATACTGTAGGAACTGTGTTCTTACGAAAATCCTGCACCAAACCTGTGAACCGAACGTAGCCTTAGCTGTTCTTAATATAATTTCCCTGGTAAAAATGAAGCCATGCCACTGTTTTTGCCTGTAATTGTTTGAGACTCTGGCAAGTTTAGCCAAATGTTTTTGCCTGTAATTGCTTGAGACCCTGACTGTTTCCTCTGTTCCTTTTTGTGCAAACAGGGATATCCAATTCACCTGGTTGCTGTTGTGACCTTTTGGTGCGCTACACAAAACTCTTCTTAAAAGAAGTGACTTTTGTGCTGTTTAACTGGAATGTCAGAATGGATTGGTTGGTTCATTTTGGTGGAACTGCACAAAGGGAGATCTGTGTTCCAATCCTCATCATCCATATTGGCGCCATAACCTTCCTTTAGGTAAGAATGATATTTAATGCATGTGTTCATCTCTATTTTGCGACTGCCATGAGAAAATAATGTTGTTTTTTTACTAGTACACGTGTATTCCCTCACTAACAAAACCAATTCTGAATTAGAAGGACAATCATGTACTTGGTTTCACCAACTGGTGAGGAGAAAGAGAAACAGAGCATGAAGAGGAAGAAGAAGAAGAATAAACAGTGCCAAGGCGATCTTGCTGAAGCCAGAGGCCTCAGTCGAGGCTATTCAAGGGCTCTGGCAGCGACTACCTTACATGTGAGATGATCCTCCAGGGAGCCCTTCCACTTCTGCTGTCTCACTTAATTAATTATGAGTACTTAAGTACCACTAATTTATTACTGCCTAATTTTCCTGTTGGAGTTAAACAAATCACCGTATGCTGAATCATGTACGTGTGAATGTTTGTCTATGGAGGTGAATCATGTGGTGGAGCAGAAAGGGAATATTAAGTGTCATGACATAATAGTGCTATTGTTTTGCATGTCAATTTATTGCCATTGGTTCAATGAGGCAATGTTTTGTGTATTGTCCATGATGAATTTGATGCTACTGTTTGAGTAATATGCTAATGTCTTCCTATCCTTTCTCACTAAGCTAATGAAGGTTTCGACTTGTTCCTACTTGTGCAAACAGGGATCATGTTGTGCCAATCATACATTTTAGTGGAACTACACAAGACAATACAATGAACTGTATCCCAGCCAGTGCTTTAACTCTGCTGGAAGTTCTTGATAATCTTTGGATATAATCTCAGCACTCGTAAACAAGGGTGATTTCAACCATACATTTGAAGTGCACAAAAATATATACTATTGTGTGATTCGAGTGAGTGCTTTATCATCTCTTATGGGATTACATGAATAAGCTTTTTTCTCAGGTTGGTACGGGCCTAAGGCCTTCATCTCTGTCATCTCTATTTGTATCATGCTACTGTCATGAGAAACTCCTTTATCTTTGCACTTTTAAGTTTTGCAACCTATGATAAATGGCAATGCTTTGAGTGTTGTGTTGAGCTAATTGGCACTGATTAAATAAACTAATACCTCTCTTTAAGCAAGACTACTATGTTGCTAACTTTACCCATTAAGATAATGAGGGTGCTTCTATTTGTTAGTGTATGTGTCATCAACTAGTCCCACTATTATAGTAAACTCACTCTCTCAATATATGTGCCAACAGGGATGCTCGATTTTGGTGGAACTGCACAAAAACTTTGGGTGCTTCATTGCCTCGACAGCTTCCATTCTTTCCTGTTAGTCACTAATCGCCGCTTGCTTTCTTCCTTTACTGTCAGTCGCTTGGCTTATCTCGGCTTCCAGTCAAAGGAAATAGTAATTGATATGCTACCTCACACAGGTTGGTACTGGTCTTTATCCTGATTATTGTGCCTGTCATATGTATTGGTAATTTGGTATTGTGCTACTGTTTGCCGATTTCATAAAGGAGTAATTTGGAGCCTGAACTCGCAGGCAAATCATTACATCGGGTGATTTCAGTAGAACTGCACAAAATGATCAGATGGACAGGTACTTATGTTGCTGCTATGTACTCCAAAGTTCACTCAGACAGGCATCGATGTTGACAAGAAGTGCCTATATTCATTCGAGTATCAACCGGCGTCAACCAATTGTCAAACTCCAAGTGTTAGGAGAGTGAACACCAAAAATATTGCTTGGTGCATAGCCCAGAAAAACACAGTCCAGTCTTTGGTCCCAACTTGTGCCTTTTGGTTATCGGCACATATGGTAGCAAACTATATGGCATGGAGTCTAAAGATTCCAGACAAGTTGGTTGATGCATATATTCATCTGGCAGTTAATCAGATTGCACGCCAAGGATGCTCCATTTCAGTTGAACTGCACAAAAAATTTGGGTGGTTCATTTTCTCAACCGCCTCCTTTCTCGTATGCAATGTAGAATTTTGGCGAGATACAGGACCAAGATGAGCCAGTAAACTAGTTGGATGAAAGTAGTGGCCAAGTTGCTCAAACCTCCCTCGGCACAAGGCCACTATTTGAGGATAAACCTACAAGCAAAGTTTAGATTGTCTGTGCTGCCTCTTATGTACTCGAAAGTTTACTCGTACAAGAAATAATTTTAGCAAGAAGTACCTCCGATTGAACACCATTTACCAGTCTGTACCCTAGGTAATTAAAGTTCGTCCATGGATCATATTGGCTGTGATCTCAATCATTTGGATGCACAAACATACTGAACATGTGTATATCTGAATCTTTTTCTGAATTATGTATGAATATTGTCGTGTGATCTATCAATCATTTGGATGCATAGATATGCTGAGCTTGTATATATATATATGAATATTTTGAGTTGTTGATAGTGAATGTTGGCTATGAATATGAACATGTCCCGTGAACCTGAGTTTGATATGAATTGCAACAGAACCAGTTATAACCCTTCTCCTCCTCTCAATCTGCGACTCCATTGCCCTGTTTTCCCATCTCTGAGTCGTTCCCGTCCGGGGCCTCGCCGTCGTCCATCGCCTCATTGTGTTCGGTGCGGCGTGGTCAACAAACGAGAGTCATCGGAAGAGGACTGTACGTGGAGAGCCTGACGGTTGGGACCCACGAGGTCCATGGTTTCACGCAAGGAATGTTCCTCCTTATTAAGCTGAAAAAAATGTTTCCTCCACCTGACAGCTGGGACCCACCGGCTGTATCTTCACACGGAAGGAAGTGCCTCCTTGTTTTGTGAAAAAAATCATTCATCCAGTTGACAGTTGAGACCCATCAGATTTTGTGACTGACTTGTGGGCCTGCTAAGCAGACGTGTATGCACGGCTTTGTCAACTTAATCAACAAATGATTCTAGCAACTGGACAGTTGGATGTTAATCCAACAACCATGCTCCTTCTTCAACCTCTGTTCTTGCTCCTGTCTCCCGTGGGCGGCACCGCGGCTGTGCTGCCGCGCACCCGAACCAGTGAAGTTTCCCACTCCTCTCCATCTGCGACTCCACTACCCCGTCTTCCCCATCTCCGGGTCGTTCCAGTCTGGGTGCGCTCGGCACGGTGTGGTCAACGTGGTCAACAACCGAGAGTCATTGGAAGATGACTGTACATGAGAGGCTGACAGTGGGGAGGCACCATGCCCATGGATGCATGCATGCAATGGAACGCGGCGAGGTCAACGTGGTAAAGGAACGACTTCCATCGGAAGTATACTGTACGTGGAGAGTCTCAGCTGAGGCCACGGCCGCAGCAAGTAAGTGCCTCCTTATTACGCGGAAAATAATTATTCCTCCAACTGACAGCAGGGACCCATTGGACGGGCCACCGTATTTTGTGAAAAAAATGTTTGCCCCCTGACTGCTGGGACCCACCCGATGGGCCCCCGTATTTCGCGAAAAAAACATCTCCCCCGCTGTTAGCTCGGACCCACCGGAAGTGCCTCCTGATTACGCACAAAAAATGAATACTCCCCCTGCTAGCTGGGACCCACCTTGGTGGGAGGCTGACTTGTGGGCCTACTAAGTTGACGGGGACGACGGGCTTTGTCCACTTAGTCAATATGAACGATTCTAGCTCCAGTGACCGTACGATGTCCATTCAATGGCCGTAGTGCTTCTTCAACCTGTTGTCTTCTTGCTCCAGCCGCCCAAACCAGCGCCGGTCGTGACTCATGCTCCTGCCTCCCGTGGCCGGCTGTGCTGCCGTGGAGGCCTCACCGCCCCCTACTATTCCCATCGCTGGCCAGGCCCTGCGGCGACGGCAGTCTCACACCGCAGCCGAACAAGTGAACCCTCGTACTCCTCTCCGCGCGGGCTTCCACTGCCGCGTCTTCCCCGGCTCCGTGTCGTCCCCTTCCTAGGCCTCGCCGTCGTCCACCGCCGTGGTGCTCTTCGTGTGGCGTGGTCAACGTGGTCAAGGAACGACTTCCATCGGAACAGTACTGTACGTGGAGAGGCTGACAGCTGGGTCCACGGCCACAACCAAGTTTTTTTGTGATTTGCAAAGTAACTCGCTTTGTCAGGCCTGTTGGGCTGCAAATCTTTCAAGACGAGGAGAGCTTTCATTCGGCTGGCTAAGAAAATGGCCCATCAGTAATGAGAAATGGGTTGTACATTTTTAAAACACATAAAACCGGCAATTAGTTTCAAATATCTTTTTTTTTAATTTCGAGATTTTAAATTACATTAATTTTTATGCGTGGAGAATTTGTTGGATTTTATATTGATATACATTTATTTTTAAAATCAGTTTGAATGTGAGTCAAAAATTCGGGATTAAAAACAGTTCGGACCGCACCAAAATATGAAAAATTTCGTATAACTTTTTAACCGTGGCCACAGTATGGGTTGTAATGCTAACAAAAAGAATATGGGCTCCAAAAAACCTTAAGAATTAGCAAATGGGCTGTAAATTATTAGAAATAATGGCAGATGGGTTGTATGCTATTTTCCACAGATTTGAGGCTTTCCTAAAAAAAGGTTGACGCACAAGCAGTGACTGTTGGATGGCCATCCAACGGTCGTCGTGCTTCTTCAATCTCTGCTCTTCCTGCTCCAACCTCTCAAACAAGCACCGACGAGATTGCCTGCCCCCTCCTCCCCGCGGCCGGCTCTGCTCCCGCGCAGGCCTCACCGCCCCACCATACTCCCATCGCTGGCCTAGCCATCCCTCTACTCACCCACACCTGCTGATATTCTCCGGCGACAGCAGACGAACCAGTAAACCCTCATACAGTCGTACTCCCCTCCACGTGGGAAACAACTGCCGAGTCTTCCCTATCTCGGTGTCGTTCCTTTCCTAGGCCTCACCGTCGTCCACCGCCCTGGTGCTCTCGGCGCGGCCTGGTCAATGTGGTCAACGACCGACATGCATCTGAAGTGGACTGTACGTGGAGAGGCCGACAACTGGGTCCACGGCCGCACGCAAGGAAATGCCTCCTTATTACGCGCAAAATAATGATTCCTCCACCTAAAATCAGGGACCCATCGAAAGGGCCTATGTATTTCGCGAAAAAAACGTTACCGCCGCTGACAGCTCAGACCCACCAGCTATATCTTCGCACGCAAGGAAGTGCCTCCTTATTATGCACAAAAAAATGAATACTCCGCCTGTTAGCTGGGACCCAGTCTAGTGGCAGGCTAACTTTGGGCCTACTAAGTTGACGGGGACGGAGGGCTTTGTCAGCTTAGTCAATATGCACAATTCTAGCTCCAGTGACCGTACGATGTCCATCCAACGGCCGTAGTGCTTCTTCAACTTCTGGTCTTCTTGCTCCAGCCGCCCAAACCAGCGCTGGTCGTGCCTCGTGCTCCTGCCTCCCATGGTCTGCTGCGATGCGGCGGAGGCCTCACCGCTCCCTACTACTCCCACTGCTGGCCAGGCCATCCCTCTACTCACCCACACCCCCTGTTATTCTGCGGCGACGACAGCCTCACCCTTGTACTCCTCTTCGCGTGGGCATCCACTGTTGCGTCTTCCCCAGCTCCGTGTTGTCCCCTTCCTAGGCCTCGCCATCGTCCACCACCGTGGTGCTCTCGGCGTCGCGTGGTCAATGTGGTCAACGACTGACTTCCATCGGAAGAGTACTGTGCGTGGAGAGGCTAACAGCTGGGTCCACGGCGGCCGCAAGGAAGTGCCTCCTTATTACGCGCAAAATAATTATTCCTCCACCTCACAGCACGGACCCACCGGACGGGCCACAAGTATTTCGCGAAAAAATGTTTCCCCCCGACTGCTGGGACCCACCAGCTACATCTTCGCATGCAAGGAAGTGCGTCCGGGCAAAAAAAACCAAAACGATTTGCCCCCCTGACTGCTGGGACCCACCAGCTACATCTTCGCAGGCAAGGAAGTGTCTAACAGTCGGGACCCACCTGGTTGAAGCGTACGTAGCATTGTCATTCTGGTCGTGAGAGTGTACGTACATAATGGTCGATGTAGAGGCACACACGTGTCGTAGTAGAGGCGTGCACATGTCGTAGTAGAGGCGCGCATGTAGCATGTACACGTACGTACAGCGGCGAGGGTGCAAGAAAGAAAATACGTCCATGTACGTACATACGGGCAGGGTCTCGAACGCCTACTCGTGCATACGTACATGGCTGGGTCGGAACGGAGAAACAGCGTCGTCGTCGTGTTCATGGGGAGCCAACCGGCTGGGTCGGAACGAAATATGTGATCGTGTTCATCGGGAGGGCTTGGACGGAACATGTGATGGAAACGAGGCCTGGCGTACCGCACAATGGAGGAAACGGCCTTGTGTTCGACCAGCCACGTTCGAAACGGGGTCCTGTTGATCGCGAGGGGCCTGGCGTACCACAAAACTGAGGAAACGGACCTCCTATGGAGGAAACGGTGGTCCTGTTGATCGGGTGGGGTGTGGCATACCGCAAAACGAAGGAAACGGACCTCCTACGGTCGAAACGGGGGTCCTGTTGATCAGGAGGGGTGTGGCTTACCGCAAAACGGACGAAACGGACTTGTGTTGGAGGACTACGGTCGAAACGGGGATCCTGTTCATCGGGAGGGGTGTGGCGTACCGCAAAACGGGACTCCACGGGATACTGTTCATCTCCACCGTCGACCTCCTCCAGCATCCACGGGCTCCTGTTCATCCAGCCTCCACCGTGCGCTACTCCACCGGCTACTATTCAACCACCCCTCCACCATCTACTGTTCATACAGCCCTCCACCATCTACTCTTCATCCAGCCCTCCGAACCACGGGGTCCTGTTCAACCACCCCTCCATGGCCACCCCTCCATCGTCTACTGTTCATCCAGCCCTCCACACCACGGGGTCATGTTCATCCAGAGGCAATGCCACCACTCACTGTTCATCCAACTCCCCTCCCCCCGCAATGCTCACCGTTCATCCAATCGATCGGCTTCAGTTAGCAGCAGTAGCGAAGGAATCGCTCCATCCGGTTCAGTTTACAGCCATCGTTCGATCGCTCGGGTTCAGTAATGCGTAGCCTGCAGTGCAATCGCTCGGGTTCAGTTAGAGCCCAATGCCTCGCTCGCGTTCAGTTAGAGCCAATGCCTCGCACACACACGCGTACGTGTACGAGAGAAACGCGCATCGCTCGGCCCCCGACCTCCCACCGTAACCGGCAACTCCCCAAAATTTTCCTCCCCCTCACTTCTACCATGGTTTTTTCCGTCATGGACGGCCCAAAGAATGTCATGCAGCTGCTCTCCGGCCCGCCCAGGATTAAAAGCCCATTTTCTGTCATGATTTTTTTGTCATAGAAGTAGGATCCGACCACATCAATGATGATACCGGGTTTTGTCACAATTATCGTCATAGAAGTGTCATATGTATGACAGAAAAAAAATTCGTTCGGCCCAAAATGTCACGGATGTGTCTTTTTTTTGTAGTGCTTGAAGCTTGTCGAGATACATGACGTGTACATGGCGGTAAGTGGTGAGAGCGTGTGTGAAGAAGTACACCCCTGCAGGGTTAACATCATCTATTCGAATAGCCGCGTCCACAGTAAAGGACCTCTGGGTTGCCTATACAGTTCATAGACAAGTGAAAGTGGATACTCTAAAATGCGCAAGATAAGCGTGAGTGCTATGGATGGTGTTCTCATAGGGAGACGGGAGCGGATCCATAGTGGTGTATTGCTATGGTGAATATGTGGACTCGTGTACACCACCTCAAAGGACTTACTTGCAGTTGTAGTTCAGGATAGCCACCGAGTCAAAGTTGGCTTGCTGCAGTTAAACCCCACCATACCCTTTGTTGATAATGATGCATATGTAGTTAGTTCTGATGTAAGTCTTGCTGGGTACATTTGTACTCACGTTTGCCTATTTTATGTTTTGCAGAGAGACTTCCGTCTCGCTAGTAGTTTCGCGTGAACTTCGACGTTTAGCTTGTTACCCCAATTGCGATCTTCTGCCCTCGGTAGGATCTGGTAGATAGTCAGGCTTCTCATCCTTTTTCATTTATAGTTGTCTGTACTCAGACATGTTAAGCTTGTGCTTTGACTTGTATGCTCTGAATGCTGGGTCAAGAGACCCATGTTTGTAATATCTCGCTCCTCGGAGCCTATTGAATAAATTACTTGAGTTGTAGAGTCATGTTGTGATGCCATGTTGTATTTTCACATATCGAGCATATTGTGTGTATGTTATTGAAATGCTTGGTATGTGTGGGATCTGACTATCTAGTTGTTTATCCTTGGTAGCCTCTCTTACCGGGAAATGTCTCCTAGTGCTTCCACTGAGCCTTGGTAGCTTGCTACTGCTCTGGAACACTTAGGCTGGCCGGCATGTGTCCTTCTTCATTCCTGTGTCTGTCCCTTCGGGGAAATGTCACGCGGTGTCTACCGGAGTCCTGTTAGCCTGCTACAGCCCGGTTTACCGGAGTCCTGCTAGCCCAGTTGCTACAGCCTGGATTCACTCGTTGATGACCGACACGTTTGTTGCTGGGTCATGTATGCCAGTCCCTGTAAGTTAGTTCCACCTTGGGTTCATGACTAGCCATGTCAGCCCGGGCTCCTTGTCATCTGGATGCCAGCGACACTATCATATACGTGTGCCAAAAGGCGCAGACGGTCCCGGGCAAGGTAAGGCGACGCCCGTGGGAATACCGTGCGTGAGGCCGCAAAGTGATATGAGGTGTTACATGCTAGATCGGTGTGGCTTTGAGTCGGGGTCCTGACAACTTTGGTATCAGAGCCTGACTGCCTGTAGGATTACCAAGCCAAACTGGTCAAAGTTGAGTCTAAAAATTCTTTAGTTATATAAGGGATTGATTGTGGATGGGAACGTAAGGCTCTTTTTACTCCTTTACCTCATGCCCCTTGATCCGAGTCATCTTATCTTTCCTACGGGCGTAAGGAACTATGACAGGGACTTATAGGACTGATGGATTTAAGCCCTAGTCTAGTTTCTACTACTTCCGTGTGTTCATAGTTGGTCCCGGAACCTTGATATTGTGCTTCTAAGTGTTTATGCCACCATTTTTGCAGGATGTCTTAAGTCCGTTGAGCATTTACAGCCGTTATGCTGTCCGAATCATCCCAGGCTTCTAAATAGTCTGATGCATTTGCAAATTCCTTTTTATCGTTCTGAAGATCCTTTGTGCCAGATCAACCACACTAACTAGTGTGTTGAGGTATTTCATTGCCTCAGTATTTATGTTGGAGCTATTACGATGACCCTAGGAGTCTAGATTATCACCTAGTAATTTAGCCATGCTTTTGTTCCCAGTGTGATGATTCTGGCCATCACTCTCGAAAGCATCCCGTGATGCCACTTAGTATGTAGGTATTCCACTTCTAGGTTTTGAACCCGAGATTCACCCTACTACATGTTGATAGTAATTGCTAGCTCCCTTAGGTTATTAGTAACCTTTGTGTTAGTGCTCAAGGTCCATGGTATTTCCTTCTTCCAAATACTATGAACCGTTTATGGCAGAATTTGTTTTAACCAAAAGATCACAACCAGAGTGCTCTTGAAGAGCTCTCGATTCTATGTTCTTACTCTGCCAGTCCTACCTTTCTGCATGGGTTATCCGGAAGAAACCTGTTGAACATGGTTCGACATACTAATCTATGCATCCACAACTTAGAAAGTTATATGTTCCTTGAGTTGTCCCTCCTTAGTTGTCCTCTGGCCCTCATCTATCAATTGATAGTCAGGAGTAGTCGTGCACTCGTGCTCATTGACGCCTATTATTCTTGTGGTCCATCAAGCCATTCTATTCGGAATGACTAGGAGAAACAAACTCCGGTACCTAATCCATTTCTAGGATTGGGTCAAAGCAGTTGTATTTCGCAGATCAAACTGCTAATCCAGCCTTTGTTCTGTTCTACCTTGGAGTGTTACCATCTTTATATCAAGATTATCATGGGAATTGCACACCATCATATGAACTTTTGATACAGTGATACTCTCTCCATCATTTTCATTCCTTGGTCCGCGTGTTATTGTAACCGAGATACCGACAAGTGAATCGTGATGTGTGAAATCAATACTCCAAGCAACTCCGTTGCTTGGTAGTTAATGGAAAATAACTTGATTCTTCACGTGTTGATTATTGAATCATCATTCTAAGATTGACCGTGTTACCTAGTCCATATTTCCTGGTGCACCCTTCGATCAATGAGTTAGGATTTTGTCAATCCTTCGCTCGTTTGATCATATCATCTTGCCCATAAGAGAAAGATTGTTCTCGAGCTTAGTAGCATATCGGTGGTTCATGATTTTCCGATTATCTTCTCGGAAGTATCACCAGGTTGTTCCCTGACTTTTGTGTTGAGCTCGTGATCAAGTTGGTTTCTTGTAAATCACCCCTTGTCCAAGAATCTGTGTTGGATACCCTGAACTGGTTGGTTAAGCTAAACAACAACTTGGAGAGTTGGAAGATGGAAGCTTGTCCGATTTAGTTCATCTCAAGGGATATCTTGTATGTGTGTTGAAGAAAGATGATATCCTCATTGATTGATCCTAAGATCAGTTGTCGGCGTTATGGTCTTATCCAATCTTTGATTTGAGTGTGGGCTATGATCAAATTAAATCAGAACCAACAATATTCGTAATGTTTTCTTACTCGTGGTTGATCCCTCGAGCATTCACCATTACATCTTTTGGTCTGACCAATACTATCACATTGTTCACATAATGGTGGAAGTCCAGTGAAATGGAAATTTCGATGAGTTGGTGTTGAGCCCATCAGCAGCATTTTGTCTCCTCCATGATTCATCTTGAATGTCAAGCTAGTGTTGGAAACTTCTGTAAGCATTATCTTCGTGTTCCGTTCATGAAGCCTATGTTTGGATGAAAGAAGTGACTTCCTCAAATTCATGTGCATTTGATGCAAGTTGCCGTCATGTATTTGAGAAAGTCAATGTTGCTTCCTTTGGAATCATCCCAAATCAGTCATGCATACATGTGAAGTACTTTGTGGTTTGGAGACTTGCAACCTTCATGCTATATGTGTCCCTAGCACACTAAGCCACTGATTGATTTGTTCAAGGAGAAGAAGTTTCTTCTGAAGAGCTACACTTATGTAAGGATTTCGATACCCTCGATGATGGTTCCCCACCTGAACTCGGTAGTGTTTTATTATAAGACTACTACATGGTCATGTTTGTCCGGGACAGCGTGTTCACATGTATGTAGCAGAACCAGCTCATGTTTTGGAGCTTGCTATCACAGCTCATTCCCCGAGAATCTTGCAACATCGTCTCGTCGATTTGTGTTGCAAACTTTCATTTTCCTTTCTAGACTTGATGAGTCTGGAATATCCTAACACCAACCAGATCTGAATCTCAGGCAGATATGATGGTTGGAACGTGTCCCAAGAATTATAATATTGGTCTCTCTGTAACCCGGTAACGTGGATGTCGTGGCCAACACACCTAACCGGAAGGCCTATTATTGTAGTACCTTGGTTGAAGAAGTTGACCACCTCCCCATAGGGATATCGTAGGATTTACTCCCTAGTTGTCCCTTATGGATTTTGTGTTTCCGAAGTCCGGCCTTTTAATTGATGTTCTAGATATCGAACCATATCTATGAATGGAATACGCTAGTACATCGAGGAGAACATTAGAAGCGGAGTGCTAAATGTCTCTCGGTCGATTGTCCAGATTTTGTCTCATTGCCCTTGCTAAGGTGAAATCAGAGAGGAGTTATCTTCCTTTGCATCTGCATCCTCCACCAATATCCATCATGGTAGTATGTTGTGTTGCCAGGATCCTTGACATGGATATTGGTAAAACCTTGATGAATATGGAAATGCTCAAGTTCTTGAGAGCACGCACAAGCACTAGGGGTTATCATCAACACTAACTGGGATTGCTCCCAGTTTCCTCGGTTATGCTACAACTTTTCAAACAGTAGACCCACTCTCTACTGTTGGGTTTCTCCCCAGTTACCAGAAACATTCCCAACATTTGCATTTTGTTCCCAGCTTACCCTACCATTGTGCCAAATTCCATGGGATGCTCCTCTCAGCAGTTGTTGTCCAAGATCTTCTTCGGAAGTGGGCTTACCATGAGTCCAACAAGGTAGTCCACATCATCCATTCAAATCCGGATATGCCATTCCTTTGAACTCTGCCAAACGATCGATTGTGATTGCCTTAGGCTGGTATAAAGAGTTTCAATGATCTAGACATCAAACGTAATTCTTTTTGCCATCTAAGGGAATAACTCTACGAGTCACCTTCCCCAAGGTTCCCCGTTGTGGAATCATGGCAGTTAGCTCCTCGCTACGTCGTGATCGAGCGTGGATTTGTTGCCTACCTAGTGGACCTTCATCATCTGTTACCCCCCATCCCCCCTAAGAGTTGATCTTGAGTTACCCGATCTTCGAGAAGATCGATTCCGGTAGAGTTCCTGTCCGTCGTCATCGTGTTGGATGAGGATCTTGAAAGGAAGGATGCCAAGATCGATCTGAAGCAATGGATCATGAAGATCATGTTAGCCTGTACCCCCTCTGTCTTCTTACCTCATGTCTTGAATCTCAGGACAATATTCCTGTTTAGTGGGGGTGAGTTGTCACAGCCCTAGAGTTTGATTGCAATTTTTAGTTTCATAAGCATCCATGCATCATGTCTATATTTGTTTGTAACTTGAAATGGGGATTGCCTAAACCCCTAGCATCAAAGGAATTCACTAGGTTCACCTAAAATATTTTCAGTAAATCCAAATGGCTTTCAAAAATGTTCATCATTTATGGAGAATGCTGTAAACAGTAACCAGAGGTGATGCATATTTTTCCATGATCTATTTGGGCTCTGAATTAAATCATACTCTATTTGCATTTGGACATTTAATGCTATAAATATTTTTAATATCCAAATAATCACAAACTTAAATGTTTACTGTTGGATATATTCCAAACACTAGGCTTGAGCAAGTTTCATGATTTTCGAGTGTGCCTAAGTATTTTTAATAAAGCCCTAACACTACAGAAGAAATACAAAAACAGAAAAGAATTAGAAAGAGAGAGAGAGAGAGAGAGAGAGAGAGAGAGAGAGAGAACCCACCTGAGGTTACCTGCGCAGCCCACCCGGTGGCCCACTTACCCGGCCCAGCCCACCAGAGCCGCCATCATCTCCCACCTCACACCAGAAGGACGCAAGCCATGTGGCCACTATGCACCGGCACGCGCTCGGCCACCTCCTCCCTTGCTGCCTGCCTGGCTCCTCCTCGACGTGTCCGGATGATGCCACGCGACCCCCAGAGCCGTCTGGCTCTCCCTTTCTCTCCCCGAACACTCTCCCCCTCCTCTGTTCTCCTCACAGAATGCGCCCGCCGCCGCTGACGAGAACCACCATGGCCACCGTCCACCCCTCGCCTTGCCGAAGCATCCAGAAGGACCGGCCTCGTCTCCTTCATTGTCTACACCAGTCCGTTCGACCGCTGGAGCACCGCAGCGACGTTTCTACGTCGTCTTCAACCTCGGGCACCCGAGCTCGCCTCCGGTCGACTCGGCACCGCCAGGACCTCCCCAGGCTTGCTGACCTCCTCTTCGGCATCACTGTGAGCTCCACTCCGAACCCCTCTCTTCCCCGCCTCTTTTGCATCGCATAGCCCTAGTTTCACCGGATCCGATAGCTCCTTGCCGCCGGCCATGCCGCCACCGCAGCTACGGCCGCGCAAGCTTGCCTCCGAGCACGTCAATGCACTCAGGGAGTCTTCTTGAGCTCGAATCACCCGCCCGTTAGGCCTGCCCCACACCGTAGCCGCAACCCCGTGCACAACCGAACTTCGGCCGCCGCCCAACTTGTCGCCGCCGCCGCTGCCGCCACAGACCACCCCAGGTCCAGCCACCACCACCATCGGATGTGCCCTGCCGCGGGCGTTCCAACGCGCCCGGCCACGCGACCTCTTGTGGCCGGAGTTGGCCGAACGGGCAATCCCGCCATGTCCCGATTAGCACCGGCAGCTAACCGCCGTTTTGGATGATGTGGACATGTCATTAGCGGCTAATTGACCCACTAACTAACCTCCTGGCTTGCTGACTTGCGGGCCCCACTGCCTAACTAACCAGGTAACAAAAATAGTTTAAGTTTAATCTAAACACAGTGGCCCCACGTGTCGGCGTTGACCTCGCTGACGTGGTTGTTGACCGGACCCACCTGTCTGTGACACTAAATGTCACAGGGTCACTGACCAGTGGGTCCCACTGGTCAGGTTTGACCTGGACCGTGCCCCATTGACCTGTTGACGTCATGATGGTGTCAGGCTGACACAGTAATCCTTTTTGGAATTTAAATAAATCTTAAATGATTTGTCTAATTCAGAAAATATCCAAAACTTTGAAAAATCATAGAAATTAATCTATAGCTCCAAATGAAATAAGTTATATATGAAAAATGATCAAAAAAAATCCAATCTATCCATCTGCACTGGTTTCATGCATGTTTAAGAAACTTAAACCTGCTGCTTATATCAAAACATGATAATGCGCTTTATTAAGTCATAGTTTCAATTTGAACTTGAACCTTGGGTTCAAACTAACTCAAACCCATATGATTATAGTTGCATTAGCCCAACACACTCATCTTGCCATATCATGATCATGCATCATATTGTGCATTACATTGATTGTGTTCCCTTCTGTGTTGCCGGTGTTTGTCCCCTCTCGATAGACGTGGTTTCGACGATGAGTTTGACGACACCGATGAAGAGCTATACTATCTTCAGAAGTGCCAGGCAAGCAAAACTCCATTGTTCATTCCGATACAAACCCACTCTCTTGCTTTGCTCTTTTTTACTGCATTAGGACAACAACGAGTCATGTGTTACTTGTTGCGGTAGCTGAACCCCTTCTCCTCTGCATGACCTGTCATTGCCACAGTAAATAGATGAAACCCACTAGCATGAGTAAGAGTTGTTTGAGCCCTGATGTGCCTACTCATTCATGCTTGTTTGTCATGCCTGCTACTGCTTAGAGTTGAGTTAGGTCTGATTCATCGGGGATGAATCAGAGGTGTGTGCACATGTCCTACTGTGTGTGAGCAAAGTGTGTGAACACGATTTGGTAAAGGTAGCGGTGAGAGGCCACGTAGGAGTACATGGTGGGTTGTCTCATTGAAGCCGTCCTCAGGAATTGAGTTCTGTGTTTGTGATCCATGAACAACTACGACTACTCATTGGGATCCTTAATTGGCCCTCTCGGCATCTTAACCACCCTTGTCCTCTGTCTAGGAGTTGCAAGTAGTTTCTGGTGTTTGTAGTCTGCTGGAGGCCGTGGGAAGCGCTGACCGGAGGGGTGGGCTATGATGCGGTAGGCACGTGCGGTAGGCACGTGGACGGGTATGTCGGGCACCCATTTGGTGTCACAGAACCCTGTACACATTGTTCGGGGCCGTATGTGGAAACCTCGGCCGGACTCCCTGCGGATGGAACCTGAACAGGCGATAAACCTGGACTAGAGACTTGAGTGTTTAGGTAGGCCGTGGCTGACACCCTCGCCAGGCTTCCGCTTGAAGGTTGCCAAGATACATGATGTGTACATGGAGGGAAGTGGCGAGAGCGTGTGTGAAGAAGTACACCTCTATAGGGTTAACATCATCTATTCGAATAGCCGCGTCCGCGGTAATGGACCTCTGGGTTGCCTATACAGTTCATAGACAAGTGAAAGTGGATACTCTAAAATGCGCAAGACAAGCGTGCGTGCTATGGATGGCGTTCTCGTAGGGAGACGGGAGCGGATCCATAGTGGTGTATTGCTATGGTGAATATGTGGACTCGTGTGCGCCACCTCAAAGGAGTTACTTGCAGTCGTAGTTCAGGATAGCCACCGACTCAAAGCTGGCTTGCTGCAGCTAAACCCCACCACCCCCTTTGTTGATAATGATGCATATGTAGTTAGTTCTAATGTAACTCTTGGTGGGTACATTTGTGCTCACGTTTGCCTATTTTATGTTTTGCAGAGAGACTTCCGTCTCGCTAGTAGTTCCGCGTGAACTTCGACATTTAGCTTGTTACCCCAGCTACGATCTTGTGCCCTCGACAGGATCTGGTAGATAGTCAGGCTTCTCAGCCTTTTTCATTTATAGTTGTCTGTACTCAGACATGTTAAGCTTCCGCTTGTGCTTTGACTTGTAGGCTCTGAATGTTGGGTCGAGAGACCCATGTTTGTAATATCTCGCTCGTCAGAGCCTATTGAATAAAATACTTGAGTTGTAGAGTCATGTTGTGATGCCAGGTTGTATTTGCACATATTGAGCATATTATGTGTATGTTATTGAAATGCTTGGTATGTGTCGGATCTGACTATCTAGTTGTTTATCCTTGGTAGCCTCTCTTACTGGGAAATGTCTCCTAGTGCTTCCACTGAGCCTTGGTAGCTTGCTACTGCTCCGGAACACTTAGGCTGGCCGGCATGTGTCCTTCGTTCCTGTGTCTGTCCCTTCGGGGAAATGTCACGCGGTGTCTACCGGAGTCCTGTTAGCCTACTACAGCATGGTTTACCGGAGTCCTGCTAGCCCAGTTGCTACAGCCTGGATTCACTCGCTGATGACCGGCACGTTCGTTGATGGGTCATGTATGCCTGTCCCTGTAAGTTAGTGCCACATTGGGTTCACGACTAGCCATGTCAGCCCGGGCTCCTTGCCATATGGATGCCAGCGACACTATCATATACATGTGCCAAAAGGCGCAAACGGTCCCGGGCAAGGTAAGGCGACACCCGTGGGAATACCGTGCGTGAGGCTGCAAAGTGATATGAGGTGTTACATGCTAGATCGGTGTGGCTTTGAGTCGGGGTACTGACACAGCCGCCCAAGTAGGTGACCCCGAGAAGTTCAAGGGGCCGGCGACACGGATGATGGGGTCGCTGACGTCGCCCCAGAGCGGCGTGCCCGACGCTTAGTCGGACCCGTCATCCTGCCGCCCGCTACCCTCGTCATCGCTGCCACTGTCCTCCTCACCACGCTCGCTCGAGGAGGAGTCTTCATCATCAGAGGAGCTCTCCACGCAACACCTTACGCGAGTCCCGAAGTGTCCAAAGACATTGACGGAGAGGAGGCCACTCTCCATTAATTTGAAATGGAGAGTGAGCCCCTCCGTCAGGTTGTGGATGCGGGCAAAGGTCTTCCACCTACGGCGAAGATACATGACATGAGGGGCGGGGAACTCGACATCGGCCCATGTGCCGCTGTTCCCGCAGCCCCTCATATGCAGCCGCAGCGCCTGTGGAGGGTCCAGCTCCATCTCCCAAGCAAATGGAGTCGGGAGGCGAAGACGATAACGCGGCGGCTGGTGCAGCCTGATGACGAACTCGTAGGGGTTGTCCCCAACGTGGCCCTCCACCAAGGGACGGGCCGCTGGCGGAGGCGAGGCCGATGCGCTGCTCCGTCCTCCTCTTCCCCGACCGCCGCGATGGCCTCGACCTCGCCCCTCCCCCTACCTCAAACGGCTGGCTCCGCCACCACGAGCTCTTGTGGAGGGGCAAAGCGTTGTCGAGCAGAGACCCTTGCCACCACCGATGAAGCATCACTGCGCCCTCTCGCCATGGTAGAAGAGAGGAAGGAGCAGGGATGGGGAGAGGCGGATGATGAAGGACTGAGAGGCGCCGTTCCTTCCGCTCCCCTCCTTATAAAGAGACAAGGGCGGGGCTCAGTCACCCCTCTCGGCCAATCCGGCTCACTAAAGGTGGCAGCGGTGAGGCCGTCGACCGCCCTCCCCGCCCATTGAAGGCACGTGGGAATCGACCCATGCGCGCACGTCTTCCCGTATCCCGCACGACTGTCATTTGCTCTATGTTGTGCATGCGGCGTACATGGCGCGAGAGACCGGGGAATGGGACGCGTGGAGTGACGGTTCCTAGGTAAGGACAGTAAATGAGCGGCGGCCCCGCAGTCTCGAAGGGACACGCAAGCCGCCTCTTTACTCTTCACCGCAAAATGATGCAAGCGTGCTTCGATCACCCGCGCGCGCAACCCCCACGGCATGCAGGTCGTGGGGAAGCGCAGTGGACGGAAAGATACCGCGGTAAAAACCGCCCCACCTGCCCGCGCACCATTCCGGGCCTGGCCCAACAATGTGTCGCGCTTATGTGTGGCCTAGGCCCGGGGGCTCCTGTTAGTGTACCAAAATAGGGGCGCTCTTTTGTACCCGTTATTTGTGCACGGGCAGTCAGAGCCGCGCCCACGACCACACTTAAGCAGGGTAGAGACAGGAAATTAGAGCCACAACACAGAGTCAAAGCTCCTGCCACCGCTCCCATGCATCTGCCAGCCCACCAGCTGGGCAGGCACCTGCGTGTCAGCACAAGGCTTCTCAGCCAACTCAGCGCATGCCTACATGGTGGCATGCAAATCTTCATGAAGGCCCCGCCACCTTAGCAGCCTGCCAGCTTACATGGCGTTGGCTGCCTCGCTAGCCCAGGTGCGTGTCGAGATGAGGCAAAGCAGCGGTAAAGTGGAGGGGACACGCCAGAGGCGCATTAAATGCGTCTTGTCCCGTAATAGCTATCGATAGGCTCAACCGCAGTACCCTGATGCCACCTCATGTGTGCCACGTGGCGATCCCTTGCCTATAAAAGGAGGCCCAAGGCATCCAGGAGAAGGATTCGGACTTTTGGACAAGTTACGCCCATTTTAGCTAGTTCAAGAACCTCAAGAACAAAAATACGCACATCAAAGCAGGACTAGGGTGTTACGCATCTCTACGGCCCGAACCTGGGTAAATGATCTGTGTGCTCGAACTGACTGCTGATCCTGCTCTACTCACCACCCAGGGCCCCACAACTATAGTAGGGGTTCTTGTGATCCCATAGGTGTCATTTCCCACCGACAGGGTGGTTCCGGTAACCCTTCGGTACTCCGGTTTGATCCGAAACTTATCCGGAACACTTCCGGTGTCCGAATATAGTCGTCCAATATATCAACTTTATATCTTGACCATTTTGAGACTCCCCGTCATGTCTGTGATCTCATCCAGGACTCCGAACAACCTTCGTACATCAAATCACATAAACTCATTGTACCAATCGTCATCTAACGTTAAGCGTTCGGACCCTACGGGTTCGAGAACTATGTAGATATGACCGAGACACGTCTCCGGTCAATAACCAATAGTGGAACCTGGATGCTCATATTGGTTCCTACTGTTGACACCAGATTTTGGCACGGTCAATAACTTTTTTAATATGGCTTTAAATGGAGAAGTGTTTTACATGAAAGAGTTCCGTATTGTTGATATGGACATCTTTGAAGTTTGGGCCATCGTCGTCCGGTTTCATCTCGAAGGCCCGAACTATGCTCAAAGTACAAAGATCTTATATCAGAGTACAGTTTGGCCGATTAGGGCCCCAAGAAGACCTCAAACAGAAAAATGATCTACATGAATTGTCTTCGTCTCGTCGAAACGGCGATTTTGATATAAGAAATTTCTCAATCGGAGTTCGTATGCAAAAGTTACAGCCAACATCAGGATGGCCGGACACTCCGGGAATGACCATCCGAGTTTTGGATTTCTTCGAGGATGGCCGGACACTCCGGGGGTGTTTGTCCGGATTTTGGATTTTTCTGCCGCAGACTTCGGAAAACAGCCGAAAACTCCCTCAAAATGGCCTCTGATCAAAAACAGTTCAACACGAAAGTTGTTCGTCTCATTGAAACCGTCAAGATTGCTTTTGGGCTCGTTTCCATCCGTGGTCGTTTACTACCTCAAACGTGGCCCGCAAGGTTCAGCCAGTTTAAACCGAACAGTTTTGGAAAGTTTGGACAAAACCAATCCGAATTTGACTAGGGTTTTGGTTGTGAATCCAAGCCTTTCCTTGCACGGGAAGTCCAGCCGCCTCTTATATACGTAAGGCGTGACGGCCGATTGAACAACACACAATCGATCAAATCATATACCACTTTTTATCTTTTATCTTTTCTCCTTAACCCTAGTTCTTCTTCTTCCTCGTTCTTCGTCTGCTCTTCTTCATTGCAGGGCGGCGAACCTCGAGGCCCTAGGGGCGATCAGGTCGACCTAGGGCAGCCCATAGCCGCCGCGCGCCCTGACGGGGTCCCTCTCGTGCGTGTGGGGTTTCGGGTCTACAAAAGCGCCCGCCGGATTGCTTGCATACCGCGCTTCTGGTCGGGTCTCCTTCGACGTGAGCTGCGGTGCATCACCCCCGGCGTCGAGGGTACACGGTGACGTGTTCGTGTGTGAACACCTACATATTCTACGAAGATCTTTATCAGTCAAAGCGCATAACAACGTATGTTGTTCCCTTTGTCATTGGTATGTTACTTACCCGAGATTCGATCGTCGGTATCATCATACCTAGTTCAATCTCGTTATAGGCAAGTCCCTTTACTCGTTCCATAATACTTCATCCCATAACTAACTCATTAGCCACAATGCTTGCAAGGCTTATAGTGATGATTATTACCGAGCGGGCCCAGAGATACCTCTCCGAAACACGGAGTGACAAATCCTAATCTTGATCTATGCCAACCCAACAAACACCTTCGGAGACACCTGTAGAGAACCTTTATAATCACCCATTTTTGTTGTGACATTTGGTAGCACACAAAGTGTTCCTCCGGTATTCGGGAGTTGCATAATCTCATAGTCTGAGGAACTTGTATAAGTCATGAAGAAAGCAGTAGCAATGAAAATGACACGATCATATTGCTAAGCTAACGGATGGGTCATGTCCATCACATCATTCTCCTAATGGTGTGATCCTATTCATCAAATGACAACACATGTCTGTGGTTAGGAAACATAACCATCTTTGATTAATGAGCTAGTCAAGTAGAAGCATACTAGGGACAATATGTTTTGTCTATGTATTCACACATGTACTAAGTTTCCGGTTAATACAATTCTAGCATGAATAATAAACATTTATAATGAAATAAGGAAGTAAATAATAACTTTATTATTGCCTCTAGGGCATATTTCCTTCAGATTTGCCCTCACTATGAACATAGGTGTCTATATCAAGAATTGATGTGGGCTGCTTGCATGTTCCTTGAAATTCTGAATAAAAAGCGCCTTCCATTCATCCCATGATCTGACCGAGTTAGGGGGCAATCCCTTCAACCAGGTATGAGCCATCCCATCCAGCATCATGGTGAAATACTTAGCGCATGCAGCGTCATTGACATGCAACATCTCCATGGCCATCTCGTAGCTGTCAATCCAAGCCTCCGGGGGTTGATCCGCTGTGTAATTGGGTACTTTTTGAGGGCCCTTGAAGTCCTTGGGTAAACGCTCATTACGTAGAGCCGGTACTAAGCGCCACACACGCACCGTCCTGGAAGTCATCCCAGCTTCTATGGACGTCGAAGGGTGTAAATGAGGCTGCTGAGCCACCAACTCAGCCGCCAGCTCCGCCTCACGTCAAGCCCTTGCTTGATCTACCAACAACTGAGCATGGTTATTAGCCCGTGTTGGGTCATGCCCACGGGGTTGGTTACAATGCCACTCACTGCTTGAAACCGCCGATCACTCCATGTATTAGCTATAGCTTCAAATCGGACGCGGAGTTGAGTGGATTCGATCGTGGCTATAGGAGTAAGCCGCCTCCTGAGCCACCGCCATTTGAAGGAGTTCTACGACTTTTTGAGGCTCGACCACCTCAGGACTCTCGCCTATCTCCGGGAGAGCCGCCAATCGTGATGTCGCGGCGATCATGTTGTCCAACGGGTTAGAGAAGTGACTCAGAGGTGTTGAGACTCGCCGAGGCAGAGTTAAATTGACACGGGCCGGATCCGCCATGTGGGGTTAAGCTGCCGCTCCGGTTCTAGGCGCTTCAGGGGCCCGGGTCACGCCCAACGGGTTACTTGGTCTTGCTCTAGGCGTATTGAAAATATTTCTTGCATCAAACTCGTGAGGCAGATGACTCTGGTATCTCTTGTGAAAAACAACGTTTGATGCACTCTGATCCATGCTTAAGCAAAAATTCTCTGCTTGAATCCGTTGTGATTCCACCTCCAAGGCGGCTCGCTCTGTTGCCATCCTGGCCTTCTCATCGTTAAGATCCTCTTTAGCCTGAGCTATCTCATCACACAATTTCGCAACGTCCATGCTATGTTTTGCTTGATTCACCGGGGTTACCTCCACCGCTAGCAGAGTTGCCAAAGCCTCCAATAGTTCAGATAAAACTTGAGCTGATGGGCGCACAGGGCCTCGTGCCACAGCTGCCATAGAGGCCGCTGAACCGAAGATCATTGCTATCGCAGTTGATAAATTTTGCACCTGTTGTGTGCCGGCCATGAAGATCGCAACTCTCTTCAGCGGCTCACAGGGGTCCGGAGTATTGTTGCCATCAGAATAGCCCCCAAGCCTATCATCTTGCAATTGATGCATGGAATTGGTCTCGCCGGTTGAGGACTCGTCGCCAAAGTAGATGGTCGTCTCTCCACCGGACACAGACCCTCCCTCAAGATCCACTCCTTGAGTAAAGCCCACAAAAGCATGCTTCAGGGCGGCTTGAACCTTGGCGGGTCGCGAGCACTTAGTCGTCTCAATGATTTGGTGTAGGTGTCCGGCTCAGGCTCTGACTCACCGATCTTGGCGATGAAGACGTGGATTCCGCCAAAGGGAACCCAGTACCCATATTCGACTGAATCGGCCTCGGGACCCCATCCTGCGTCATCGATGTAGATTCTGCTGCGATGACTCTTGGTCATCAGGCCCACGGCCCTTGATCCCTAAGAAGCTGCCCTTCAAGAACTCGAAACCACCGTCCTCTGGCCCCATGGTGGGTGCCAACTATCGTGGATTTAAAATGGTAGATGCCCTAGCAAAAGGACTTGGGTGTGGAGCCATCGTAGCTAGGTTTGCTTAAAGGGATTGAACGGGACAAAGGACATGGAGATTTTACCCAGGTTCGGCCCCTCTCAATGAGGTAAAAGCCTACTCCTGCTTTCGATTGTATTGCTTGGTTTCGATTACCAGGGAGCAAATATGCTTGACCTAGTACTCAATTGGTTGTTTCTTGAGTTAACCCGCCGCCGGGTCACCCCTTTATATACATGTTGGCGCCCGACGGCTTGTAAAGTCCTGGCCGGCTCACACAAACGTGACCAGATCAGTTTCTAACTAAGCTTGCCTTACAGAACAAGTTAAACATATGGTGGCTCATCTTTCTGGGCCTTGAGTCATCTCCGGGCCTTGGGCCTTCAACAAGCTTGATCCATGAACCACCACCTTCATGCCTAAGTCACCGATGGCATGACCCGGCCCCTCCTAGGCGGGTCATGCCTAGGAGTTATATCCCCAATAGTGGGTCAAAGTTTCTGACAGTAGGACCTACATGTGCAAGACCAAATTGTAAGAAACCTAAATATTAGAATGATTCCTGCAAGTGCACAATAACGTGCTATTAGCAAAAGGACCATGCATGAGCAAACCTCGATGGTAAACCGCAGTGCCTCCCATTGTTTCCCTGCAACACATATAAGGAAGATCTTGATCGGGGTAACTAAGAGTTTCCATACTATCACTAGAATATGTATTGAGTACATCCAAATTTGATTTATTTCTGACATGCATAACAATACAAAATTGTACCCACAACAAATGAAAATCAAATTGCAGAATTGAACCAAACAGCTAACTAAACAGCAGAACAACTGAAGCAAAATAGTTAACTTAGCACGTCATTACAGAATATAACATATACTAGAAGATAAGATAGTTAACGAAACCAAGAATGCTTGAGAACTACTCCTTCCGTAAATAAGTGTCTTGACCTTAGTACAACTTTGTACAAAACTTAGTACAAAGTTGAGACACTTATTTTGGGACAGAGGGAGTACTACGAAATGTATCAATTGTTGGACCAAACTGTTAACTGAACATTACATTTCAGAATATCAGAGTGCATATTAACAATACAAAGGAAAATCCCTAGAAGGCACTGGCGGTGGCCTCAAGAAAATAACATGAACATTTTTTTAAAGTACACAACCGTGTGGCAGTGTTGACGGTGGCCTCGAAGACGAGGTGCTCCTCCAAGATCTGGTGGTCGGCATGCATGGCAGCCATCGCGACCTCGTCCACGCGTGCAGCCGCGATTTGCTTCTCCGGTGCCAGATGCTATTGAGCTCCACGCTATACCACGTGCAAAATGGTTGTGGGCGATGCTTAATTGGAGGACGGGGCCAGTGATTTGGGCGAAAGGTCTCGCACCGTCGGTCAAGGCATGTGGGGTGGGGAAGGAGGAGGATGGTGTAGGTGGGGTGTGGATTACCTGACCATATCGACAAGGCCGCGCGCCAAGAAGAAGGGTCGCTGGTGAGGAGCCGGTGCTACAAGAAGAAGGGTCGTTGGCGAGGAGGCGGTGCTGCCAGTAAGCAATAGTGAAGGTTTGAACTTGGAAATCAAGGAGGAACATTGGAAATGTGGATTTTGGTGGGGGTGGGTGGTGAGGCGGCGAGATAGATATTTCTATGGTGGCAGAAAAATTTCGCTCGGTGCCGCGAGAAACTGGCACGCAAGTGCGGTTCAAGCGCGGGCGTTGCACTATAGACGACGAAGCTTCCTGCATAAGGCAGACAAGACAGTGTGATACATCTCCAACGTATCTATAATATTTTATTGTTCCATGCTATTATATTATCATTCTTGGATGTTTTACAATCTTTTTATAGCAACTTTATATCATTTTTGGGACTAACCTATTGACATAGTGCCCAATGCCAATTGATGTTTTTTCTTGTTTTTTTACTTCACGGCAAATCAATATCAAATGGAGTCCAAACACAGCAAAACTTTTTGGTGATTTTTCTGGACCAGAAGACACACGATGGGCCAACAAAGTACCTAAGGGGGTCTTCAAGAGGAGCACAACCCACTAGGGCACGCTTGGGAGGCCGGGCAACCCTAGGTGGGTTGTGCCCACCTTGGCTGCCTCCCGCAGCGCCTCTTTGCTCTATAAATACCCCCAACATTACAGAACCCCTAGGGGAGTCAAAAATCAATTCCAGTCGCCGTAATTTCCAGAAACAACAGATCCAATCTAGACACCATCACAGAGGGGTTCATCATCCTCATTAGTGCCTCTCCGATGATGCGTGAGTAGTTCATTGTAGACCTACGGGTCCGTAGTTAGTAGCTAGATGGCTTCCTCTCTCTCATTTGATTCTCAATACAATGGTCTCTTGGAGATCTATTTGATGTAACTCTTTTTGCGGTGTGTTTGTTGGGATCCGATGAACTTTGAGTTTATGATCAGATCTAGGTTTTTATCCATGAAAGTTATTTGAGTCTTTTGATCTCTTATATGCATGATTACTTACAGCCTCATATTTCTTCTTCGAATCTTTGGTTTAGTTAGGCCAACTAGATCAATTTTTCTTGCCATCGGAAGAGGTGCTTTGTGATGGGTTTGATCTTATGGTGCTTGATCCCAGTGACAGAAGGGGAATCGACACGTATGTATCGTTGCCATTAAGGATAAAAAGATGGGGTCTATTTCAACATAAATAGATCTTGTCTACATCATGTTATCGTTCGTATTGCATTACTCTATTTTTTCATGAACTTAATACACTAGATGCATGTTGGATAGCGGTCGATGTGTGGAGTAACAGTAGTAGATGCAGGCAGGAGTCGGTCGACTAATCTTGGACATGATGCCTTTATAATGATTGTTGCCTAGATATCATCATGATTATTCAAAGTTCTATCAACTGCCCAACAGTAATTTGTTTACCCACCGTATGCTATTTTTCTTGAGAGAAGCCACTAGTGAAATCTACGGCCCTTGGGTCTCTTCTTTATTATATTTGCCATCAAGATCTATTTTTATTCACTTTTATTTTCAAATCTATTAATCCAAAAACACAAAAATACTTCCCTGCACTTTATTTTATTCATGATCTATTTATTCAATCTATTACAACTTTCACCCGTCCACATGCCAATTTCTTGCGTCGTTACCTAAAAGGGATTGACAACCCCTTTAACACATCGGGTTGCAAGTATTTGTTCTTTATGTGTAGGAGTTTTTACGTGGTGTTGCATGGTTCTCCTACTAGTTCGATAACCTTGGTCTCATAACTGAGGGAAATACCTACCGTTGTTGTGCTGCATCATCCCTTCCTCTTTGGGGAAATACCGACGTAGTTCTAGCAGACATCAAAAGGAATTTATGGCGCCCTTACCAGGGAGGGTCATCAACATCAACCAGGTCCCTAATCACAAATCTCAGCTCCTTGCAATTTACATTATTTTGCATTTGCCTCTCGTTTTCCTCTCCCCCACTTCACAAAAATTTGTCGTTTTATTCGCCCTCTTTTTCGTTCGCCGTTTTCTTATCAGATCTGTGTTTGTGTGCACCCTTGCTTGCATAGTTATGATGGCTCAAAGAAAATATTATGATGTTCCTTATCCCAATATTTTGCTTGAAATTGAGAAAAGTACTAAGGAATATATGACTACAAAATTTGAGCACAATAAATATTTTACAGAAGAACTTAAGGAACACTCCCTTATGCTGGAAGCTATAACTAAACAACCTGATGATATTAGTAGAGAAGTTTGCAATCTCCAATCTAAGTATGCTTTTGCTGAAAGTTTGCTAGGTAAAATATCTGATGCATAAGCTACCCTAGTAAATCAAATGGCCGCTAAACAAATTTCCTTACAAGATAAAAGCGATGACGATCTTAAAATGATTGGTGTTTCCTCTATTGATTCCTTGTTTAGTAAGATTAAAATTGATGATAAAGGGACTGGAGAAGAGTCAACTTTAGCTAGAAGGCGTCTCGATAATTTGGAGGGTGAAATAATTGTTGAGAAAATTGATAAAAGTGGGTTTGGAGAGGTCAAAACTTTAACTAGTGATGTGCCCACTCTTTTTTATTACAAAGACTTTAATTATTATAATTGCTATTTCATTTTGCAATCCATGATAAATTCACCCCATGCCTATGAACAAAATAAAGCTTTTACTAAACATATCGTTGATTATATGATGAAAGCTTTTGAAGAAAAGTTGGAATTAGAGGTGTCAATTCCTAGAGAATTACATGATGAATGGGAACCTGCTATCAAAGTCAAGATTAAAATTTATGAGTGTTTTGCTTTATGTGACTTGGGTGCTAGTGTTCTACCATTCCGAAATCTTTATATGATGTGCTTCGTCTTACCGATATTGAAGAATGTTCTTTAAATTTGCACTTGGCTGATTATACTATTAAAAAGCCTATGGGAAGAATTAATGATGTTCTTATTCTTGCAAGTAGGAATTATGTTCCCATAGATTTTTTTGTTCTTGATATTTATTGCTATCCGTCTTGTCCAATTATTCTTGGTAGAGCATTTTTACGTATTATTTGTGTCGTGATTGATATGAAAGAAGGCAATATTAAATTTCAATTCCACTAAGGAAGGGTATGGAACACTTCCCTGGAACTATAATTAAACCACCATATGAATCAATCATGAGGGAATCTTATGGATCTAGAAACAAATATGACACCACTTAGATCCTTTGCATTATGCTTCGCTAGGGGCATAAAATGATAGCACTTATTGGGAGGCAACCCAATGAATAAAAGTTATTTTTGTCTTTTTATTTCTATTCATGAGTATTTTTACAATTATGCTACTGTTATGATTGTGTTTTTTGTGTTTTAATTAGTGTTTGTACCAAGCAAAGCCTTTGGGATCATGTTGGGTGATAATTGATTTGATCTTGTTGAAAAGCAGAAACTTTTGCGCTCACAAAAGTAATTTTCATAAGTCACAGAAACGAGCTTTTGCTCTGAGTTTTGTACATAAGATTCATATACAAATTTTTCACGTTTTCCTAATTTTTCAGAATTTTTGGAGTTACACAAGTGTACGAAGTTCCCTGATTACTACAGTTTGTTCTGTTTTTTGACAGATTCTGTTTTCTTTGCGTTTTGTGCTTATTCTGACGAATCTATGGTTTGTATTGGAGGGTATAAGCTATAGCAAAGTTGGAATACAGTAGATATAATGCAAGAATAAAATATGAATGGGTTTGCAACAGTACTTATAGTAGTGATTTGCTTTGTTATACTAACGGATCTCGCGAAGGTTTTGTTGAGTTTTGTGTGATTGAAGTTTTCAAGTTTTGGGTGAGATCATGATCGATGAAGGAATAAGGAGTAAGAAGAGCCTAAGCTTGGGGATACCCCATGGCATCCCGAGCTATTATCTAAGAGAGAAGCAAGCAACTAAGCTTGGGGATGCCTGGAGTGGCATCCCTTCTTTCTTCTAATGACCATCGGGATTTTACTTGAAGCTATATTTTTATTCGTCACATATCATGAGTTTTGCTTGGAGCGTCTTGTATGATATGAGTCTTGGCTTGTTTTGCTTTTCGTTTTAAGTCATCTATCCTTGCTGGACACGCCTATTTGAGTGAGCCAAAATTATGCTATGACTTGTTAGAATTGCTGTCTATACTTCACTTAAATCTTTATGACCTATGTAATTGCTCTAGTGCTTCACTTATATCTTTTTGAGCACGGTGTTCTTTATTATTTTCAAAGAAATGATCTCATGCTTCACTTAGATTTATTTGAGAGTTAGTAATTTTTTTAATAAATTCTCTCATGCTTCACTTAAATTATTTTGAGAGAAGAAATTTTTATGCTCATGTTCTTCACTTCGATTTGTTTGAGCTACCAAAAGCAACATATGAAATTAGTCCTAAAGTGATAGATATTCAAGAGGGATATAATAAAAACTTTCATGAAGATCATTGGACAAAATAAACTTGATTCCTTGCAATAATTTTACGATATGTTGATATAATATGTGAGTCATGTTGATGAGTAATTGTGCTTTAGTAAGAATATTGGCGTTAAGGTTTGTGATTCCCTATGCAAGCACAAAAGTCAATAGTTATGCAATGAAATTGCATCCTACTTGTGGTGCATTATTCGGTATTAGTTATGCTTAATACTCGCTTATCAGATTTTTTGGTTCTTGGTTGGATGCTTCCCGGTCTTTTGCTAGCCTTCATTTGCACTAAGTATCATCACTACTTGTGCATCCAAAATCCTTAAACCCAGTTTTTTCACATGAGTCCACTATACCTACCTATATGTGGTATTCTTTTGCCGTTCCAAGAAATTCTGTATGTGCCATCTCTAATGTTCAAAATCAATTTCTCTTTTGTGTGCTTGTACCGCTCATGAAACGGTAGGGGGTGGCTGATATTTTTCCATGCTAGATGTGTTATTCTCCAGATGAATGTTCATTCACTTGTCATTGCATGAGAGTACGGCAAAGGTATTAGGGATCCCTAGTCCCGAAATGAAAAATGAATTTACTTTATGTTGTCAAATAATAAATTCCTTGGAAAGTGTTGGTATGGACAGCACCCGTGTATTCAGTTAGCCGTGAATGTGAAAGTATGGTGGAAAAAGGAATAAACTTTATTTTATGTTTGGGAACCGCCTATGATATATCTAGCATGGGAAGATTGTGAACTACTCGATCATTTTCGTTGACAGGAAAAACATGCCACCCATAATGTTTTATCTCTACCATTTTCGCTTTGAGGTCTGGCACCTCTAGAAATCCCTACTTCCCTCTGCGAAGGGCCTTTCTTTTCTTGTATGCAATTTTTATTTTCTGAGTCTCCATGTTCTGTTATAAAGCACCAACTAAGGGGCACTATCATCGTACTTGAGCATTGGGTTTAGCTAATATGCGAGTGTGTTTCATGAATGGATCAATGATTGAGCATAATGGGCTAGGGATAACTTGCTTTAGTGTTGATATTTTGAAAGACATTGTTGCTTGTTGATATGCTTGAGTATTGAAATCTTCATGTCAAAACAAGACTACTGCTTTGAATCATATAAAAGTCCAAATGTCCATGCTACAAAGGAAATATTATGTGATGAACATGTTATGCTGCATTCCACATCAAATTTTTTGTTTTTATCATTTACCTACTCGAGGACGAGCAGGAATTACGCTTGGGGATACTGATACGTCTCCAAGGTATCTATAATTTTTATTGTTCCATGGTGTTATATTATCATTCTTGGATGTTTTACAATCATTTTATAACAACTTTATATCATTTTTTTGAAATAACCTATTGACATAGTGCCCAATGCCAGTTACTATTTTTGCTTGTTTTTTACTAGGAAATCAATACCAAATGGAGTCCAAACAAAGCGAAACTTTTTGGTGATTTTTGATGGACCAGAAGGCACACGATGGGCCAAGAAAGTACCTGAGGGGAGCTTAGAGGGGAGCACAACCCACCAGGGCGAGCCTGGGGGGCCAAGCGTGCCCAGGTGGGTTGTGCCCACCTCAGCCTCCTCCCGCACCGCCTCTTTCTCTATAAATGCCCCCAATATTCCAGACCCCTAGGGGAGTCAACGAATATCAATTCTAGCCAGCACAAGTTCCAGACACCACAGATCCAATCTAGACACCATCACGAAGGGGTTCATCATCCTCATTGGTGCCTCTCCAATGATGCGTAAGTAGTTAATTGTAGACCTACGGGTCTGTAGTTAGTAGCTAGATGGCTTTCTCTCTCTCTCTTTTGATTCTCAATACAATGGTCTCTTGGACATCTATTTAATGTAACTCTTTTTGCATGTGTTTTTTGGGATCTGATGAACTTTGAGTTTATGATCAGATCTACGTTTTTATCCATGAAAGTTATTTGAGTCTTTTGATTGCTTATATTCATGATTACTTATAGCCTCGTATTTCTTCTTCAAATATTTAGTTTAGTTAGGCCAACTAGATCAATTTTTATTGCCATGGGAAGAGGTGCTTTGTGATGGGTTCGATCTTACGGTGCTTGATCCTAGTGACAGAAGGGGAACCGACACGTATGTATCGTTGCCATTAAGGATAACAAGATGGGGTCTATTTCTACATAAATAGATCTTGTCTACATCATGTCATCGTTCTTATTGCATTACTCCGTTTTCCATGAACTTAATACACCTGATGCATGCGGATAACGGTTGATGTGTGGAGTAATAGTAGTAGATGCAATCAGGAGTCGGTCTACTAATCTTGGACGTGACACCTATATAATGATAATTGCCTGGATATCGTCATGATTATTTGAAGTTCTATCAATTGCCCAATAGTAATTTGTTTACCCACCATATGTTGTTTTTCTTGAGAGAAGCTGATAACCCACAAGTATAGGGAATCAGTTGTAGCCTCTTTTGATAAGTCAGAGTGTCGAACCCAACAAGGAGCTAAAGGTAGAACAAATATTACCTCAAGTTCTATCGACCAACGTTACAACTCTATGCATGTTGAACGTTCGCTTTACCTAGAACAAGTATTAAACTAGAATTAGTTTGTAGGTGTAAAGAGATAGGTTTGCAAGATAATAAAGAGCATGTAAATAAAATCTAGGGGATGTTTAGATAAAGAAACAACTAAGTTAGTTTTAGTATAGAGATTTTTGTCACAAGAAAGTTATTTGTCCCTAGGCAATCGATAGCTAGACTGGTAATCACTATTGCAATTTTATATGAGGGAGAGGCATAAGCTAACGTACATTCTCTTCTTGGATCATATGCACTTATGATTGGAACTCTAGCAAGCATCCGCAACTACTAAAGATCATTAAGGTAAAACCCAACCATAGCATTATAAGGTATTAGGTCCTCTTTATTCCCATACGCCATAACCCACTTATCCGTGTTTGTGTTTCTATCACTCACGCAACACAGATAATAAGCAAACCATGAACATATTGCATACCCTACAGCGGGGATCCCCCACGCTTGCGCGACACAGAGAGCACCATAGGACAGCACCAATAATAAAACATGCAACTCAAACCAATCACGATCATCAATCAACCCATAGGACGAAACAGATCTACTCAAACATCATAGGATAGCCATACATCACTGGGAAATAATATATAGCGTTGAGCACCACGATCAAGTAGAGATTACAACAGGGAGAAGGGGTGTTAAGCCACTGCATAGAGGGGAGAGAGTTGGTGAAGATGGCGGCAAAGTTTTTGGTGTAGGTCGCTGTCACGATGATGGCCCCTGCGCGTTCCGGTGCCACCGGGAGAGAGAGGGGGAGAGCCCCCCTCCTTCTTGTTATTCCTTGCCCCCCTAGATGGGAGGAGGGTTTCCCCTCTGGTCCTTGGCCTCCATGGCGGGGAAGGGGCAAGAGCCCCTCCGAGATTGGATGTCTCTCTCTGTTTACTTTTGTTTCTACGCTCCCAGATTCTGGCCTTTCACCATTTCTTAAATTCCCGAAGATTCGTAACACTGATTGGGCTGAAATTTTAACATGATTTTTATCCAGATATTAGCTTTCTTACGACAAAAGAAGGGCACCAACCGCCTTACATGGTGACCACAAGGTCCCATGGCGCGCCCCCTGCCTTGTGACCCCCTCGGGCATCGTCTCGCGTTGATTCTTTTTCCCAAAAGTCACATATATTCAAAAAAATCTCCATAAGTTTTTATCGCATTTGGACTCCGTTTGATATGGATTTTCTGCGAAACAAAAAACATGCAAAGAACAGGAACTGTCACTGGGCACTGGATCAATATGTTAGTCCAAAAAATAGTCTAAAAAGTCGCCAAAAGTATGTAAAAGTTGTAGAATATTGGCATGGAACAATCAAAAATTATAGATACGACGAAGACGTATCAGCATCCCCAAGCTTAATTCCTTCTCGCCCTCAAGTAGGTAAATGATAACAAGGTAATTTTTGATGTGGATTTCTACCTAGCATAATCTTGATCATATAATCTAATCATGGCATGAATATTAAGACATGAGTGATTCAAAGCAATAGTCTATCATTTGATATAAAGACAATAATACTTCAAGCATACTGATAAAGCAATCATGTGTCCTCAAAATAACATGGCCAAAGAAAGTTATCCCTACAAAATCATATAGTCTGGCTATGCTCCATCTTCACCACACAAAGTATTTCATCATGCACAACCCCGATGACAAGCCAAGGAATTGTTTCATACTTTTAATGTTCTCAAGCCTTTTCAACTTTCACGAAATACATGAGCATGAGTCATGGATATATCACTATTGGTGGAATAGAAGGTGGTGGTGAGGAGAAGACAAAAAAGGGAGAAAGTCTCACATCAACTAGGCAAATTAATGGGCTATGGAGATGCCCATCAATCGATATCGATTCAATTGAGTAGGGATTGCCATGCAGCGGATGCACTAGAGCAATAAGTGTATGAAAGCTCAAACTGAAAACTAAGTGGGTGTGCATCCAACTTGCTTGCTCATGAAGACCTCGGGCATTTGAGCAGGCCCATCATCAGAATATACAAGCCAAGTTCTATAATGAAAAATTCCCACTAGTATATGAAAGTGACAACATAGAAGACTCTCTCTATGAAGAACATGGTCCTACTTTGAAGCACAAGTGTGGTAAAAGGATAGTAGCATTGCCCCTTGTAATGACCCGACCTCAAACGGCCAAGCCTCTGTGTATCTGTGCCATCCATCGATTAGTATGCCGGCACACACAGTACACCAATGTATATATCAAAGTGCAATCACATGTATAAATAATGTAAAACTGATATATATACCTCATAAGTCTTAGAGGAAACAGTCAAATGGGTGCGGAGTCCCATCAACGCCATTAGCAAGTTGAGTGTAGACCGTAACCCAACAACGAAACTCACTCGTTAGAGAAATTATCTGCAACATGAGACATTGCAGCCGTGTAGGTCAGTACATTGAATGTATTGGCAAGATCACTATAAGAAAAATAGATGATAAAACTATACTATATGCAATATGGCTTTGTGGCTCTGTGTTTGAGTTTTTGTGTAAAAGCTGGTTTTATTTTCCCTACATCAAAAGAAATAACCTGAGTATGTACTACAGAGTTATCTATCATGATATGGCTCCGCCAACCGATGTCTCGTAACCCAAATCATCATAAGTTTCCCACAATTAAGTTATCAGTCTGGTGTTGAGAGTTTCGAGATTGATCCAAGTCCAGAGGCTCAAATTGTCCGTAACCGGGGACACAGCTAAATGATTAGGTTTTAACCCTCTGTAGAGGTTTGTACATTTTACCCGCAAGAATCGATCCCTCCCTTTGCATCCTCGCACTTCATGATGTTTGAGAACAGGACGATTGAAACATTGTTTCCTGAAGAGTTCCTTTGACCACTGTCCGGTGATCATCCAATCCTACCGTAGTTCTACATCTGCTAGCACCGTCCCAGCTAGAGTCACCACTAAGGTCAACCAAGCCAGAGCCCATAGTGACTTGCGGTTGCACAGGTAAGCTTTCAGGCATGAAGTATTCTTCCGTCTCTTTGAGTCTGGGTGAAGCTTTCCGCAAGATTTCATGGCGCTTCTCCATGCAGCCCGGGTCATCCACTGGTTGCTCCAGGGTGCCCATCTAAACCATCCTTCACCCAGTAGTGTGTACTGCATTCTTGTCTTGTGTCTTGAAGTCTTGAATAGGCAGTCCTTGCTGTTGCCATCATGGAGTTGTCCTCATTGTCGTAGAGTCCTCCATTCTCACATCACTCCCGAACACTCATACCAACCCCGTCTACTATAGCGTAGCATTTAAACTACATAACATCATCTCGGGCTTGATAACAGGGAGATGGGTTCCTACCTCATGCATTCTACTCAACTACAAGAAGTCAATAACACTACTGGAGGGATCATGAATGGTGACACTAAATGCAACAAAACATGGGTATGAATAACATGGTCAAACTGAACTTGCCTGGTAAGTTGATGAAGATAATAATGCTCTCGGAAACTTTGATAAACTATTCGTCACTCCGAGAAAATCTATATAATCAAACATTGTATTCACATACGCAACAATTCTAGCAATCAATTCTATCAATCAAAATAACAATCAAAAGGCAATAAACAAAACATAATGTTCAATGAAAAGCAAAGGAAAGACTTAAAAAGAAAACTTCAAGGACAACTAGTGGAGACCAACTCACACAAAGTTTATCATAATAGCACTAAATTACTCTAATAACTTTTCTATAGCAAAGAAAATATAGTTCTAATGAAACAACATAAATAATTTACTAAAGTATTTGCTAGCAAAAGAACTAGTATAAAAAAATATTATAACTATCTAGTTAACACTAGAACAACTAGCAAAACACTAAGACAATAGTAAACAATACTAAAATAGCGTTATACTCTCTCCCCCTTTGGCAACGACACAACAAACCACAAAGACACACACACTCGCAACTCGGCAACGACACAAATCCCTATACTCTCTCCCCCTTTGGCATCGAGACACCAAAAAGGAAAAGAGCGTTGCTACCGCTCAAGGTGATAGCAAATTGAGGACCTCGAACATCACATCCCAGCGGGATCGTCTGCATCGCCATCTTTGGTCGGAAACTGCTCGGCGTCTGAATCGGTAAACTGGCAGTGCTGCTGAACCCACTCCTCCTCATCAGTGATCCTTCCCTCAGAACCGTTGTTAACAGTTGCACCCAACTGACGCATGAGCTCCTTGTGACGGCTGCGGGCCTTCTTCTCAAAGACATGAGACATGTACTAGCCATGAGACTCCATGCAGAAGAGTTTCTTCATCTTACGCTTAATCTTCTTTGCCCAAGAGGGATCCACTCCAGAGGGCTCATAGTCCTTATCATCATCGGCCTCAGCCTCGCCCTCGGTATCCATGTCAGCAGCAGTAGATGGACCCCCAGATTTAGGAGCCGGCGTGCCCCAATTGTGCTTCTTCCTTAGACGCTTGATCTCATGAGAAACCAATTCTCCAGTTTCCAGCATAACCTTGGGATAGACATGTGCCCAGGCCTTCTCAATGAGCAACATGATAAATGGACCATAGATCGGGCACTTGCGCTCAGAAACGGCAGAAAGAAGTTCATACCACATAACATGAGAGATGTCCAGGGACTCGCCAGTGTTTGTTTCCTTCTCATGCTGGCAGAAGAGTAGCATATCCACAAGATAGGAGTGGACCATATCCAGATTCCCGATACAAGGGAATAGAGTCTCTCGAAACACGCAGTGAAGGATGTCCAGAAAGGGAGGCAGCTCATAGGTCCTTCTTAGTCATGCGGTGAATCTTCACAGAACAGTAGGGCCAGAGAGCTTGCTTGTGAGTGGAGGTGGTATTTCGGTGAGGGCGGAAGCCAACTGGAGTCTCAAGCCCGTGATCTTCCACCCAAGTAACTCCATGAAGGCCTTCCACTTGATAGAAAGCAACTTGTCATTTCTCATCCAAGCCAGCGTCCTTTCTGCATAAGTCCTGAGATGAACAGTGGCATAGAATTGAGCCACCAAATCGGCATCAAAGTCCTTGTTGAACTGCATGATTCTGAGGATGTTCAGCTGAGAGCACATATGAAGGGCTTCGCCAAAGTACTCATGGTCCTTCTCCATAGCATCCATGTCGATGGAGCGCACATTAACATAGAGATTCTTCTTGGCCTTGATCACATCAAAGTAGATGGCAAATTGAAAACGATTCTAGAACGTACGGTTGACCAAAGTGGGTTGATGGTCTTCCGCAGGGGTTGCGGCGACTCGTTTTCCAGAATTCCTTGGAAGTCATCTCAGTCACAGTCTTTCCCCTCGGCTTCGGCTTGTTGGCAGGCTTCTTCTTGAGTTGTGGTGGAGGATGAGAACTTGAGGAAGCACCCGTTGTCTCAGAGGTGCGGTAGCGCTTTGACGTTGAACGTCCGGGGTTGACACAGCGGGCTTGCTGCCCAGGATGTTCATCACCTGGAACCAAACACACGAGCAAAAGAAACAACATGAAAGAAAGAGCATAAGCCTCCAAACAAAGCAACATGGATCAAAACGTGGTAGGAGAATGATGGAATTGGACATCCAGCGGTAGTACCGCGAAGCATCCACGACAGTACCATTTGAGCGGTAGTACCGCGACAGATGAGCGGTAGTACCGCACTAGACGGGGAACGGAGGTTCCCTACTGCCGTGGACAGATCCGGCACTACCGGTGATGCCAAATTCAAAAATAAACCTACCAAACTTCAATCCAAAAAGCCTAGAAGCCATCTCCATCCTACTCGAGCCTCGACTTAGCCAAAAATCGAGAAAAACAATGCCTATTGCCCCTAACAACTAGATGTGAGATCTAGGCAAATAGAGAGCGGGAATGGGGGCAGTACCGGCATCCATGGCAAGAGGACGCGGTGGGGATCGACTCCACCGGAGGAACTGGAGAGGGGCAGCACGAAGATGGCGGCTGACCAAAGCCCTCCTGCGGTGAGACGTCGCTGGAGTGACGAAACAGATGAGCGAGTGGAGAGAATGGGTATGGGGGAGAAAAGCAACTCCCCCTGCCTGAACATAACCCCCCACGCCCGCCCCGGAGCGGTAGTACCGCTTGGAGTGGGCGGTAGTAACGCTTGATGATTATCAGCGGTAGTACTGCGCACCCAGTGGTAGTACCACTCAGCCGCATGAAAATTAGCTCAAAAAGCTTAGCTCAAGAAAAAGAAAACGACTGGAAATGAGAGCAAACACAACCGCAAAAACCAACACAAAGAGGACGAGAACCACACTCCTCTCCAAGAGAGGGCGGTGGCCAAGGCCACCTATGTTTGAGTCCGGAGGTATTGTGCCGGGAAGAATTATCCTTGGGCCCATGACCAAAACTCGTCTTTGAAGCACACATACCATCAAAAATGGCTAATGTGAAAGAGTTGATCAATTTATGCATAATGGGGGGAGGCAGAGTTCATTGAGAGAACAACACTCCCCCTATGTCCATGCCTACACCTAAACTAGACAACAAGTTGAGTGTGGTGGGGTGTGCAATGGTTCAAGTCACATTGCTCGAATCAATGATATTTAGCTCATGCCTTAACTCGTGAAATCTTACTTCATCCAAGTGCTTCGTGAAAATATCTGCAAGGTTATCATGAGTGTTGACATACTTGAGCTCGATCTCCCCTCACCTAATATGATCCTGGATGAAGTGATACCGAATCTCAATATGCTTCGTCTTGAAGTGTTGCACCGGGTTGAGAGAAATCTTGATGGCACTTTCATTGTCACACCAAATGGACACTTTGTCACAAATGACACCGTAATCCTTTAAAGTTTGCCTCATCCATAAGAGTTGTGCACAACAACTACCGGCTGGCACATACTCCGCTTCGGCGGACGAGAGAGACACACAACTTTGGTTCTTGGAAGACCAACTCACCAAAGAGCAACCAAGAAATTGGCACCCTCCAAAAGTGGACTTCCTATCCACTTTGTCTCCCGCCCAATCGGAATCCGAATATCCTTCAAGCTGGAAGTTTGCTCCTCTTGGGTACCATAAGCCAAAGTTTGGGGTATGAGCCAAATATCGAAAGATTCGCTTGACCGCCACAAAGTGGCTTTCCTTTGGTGCGGATTAAAACCGTGCACGAATTCCCACACTCAACATGATATCCGGTCTAGATGCACAAAGGTAACACAAGGAGCCAATCATGGAGCGATGTACCTTTTGATCCACCGCTTTACCATTGGGATCAATGTCTAGTTGGCACTTGGTAGGCATTGGAGTGGAAGTCGGCTTGACATCACTTAGCTTGAATCTTTTTAGCATGTATTGAGTGTATTTGGCTTGGTTGATGAAGTTACCTTCTCTTCTTTGCTTGATATCAAAACCAAGAAAGAACTTCAACTCTCCCATCAAAGACATCTTGAACTTAGAGGTCATCAGAGCGGCAAATTCCTCATTGAAAGCTTTGTTTGGGGAACCAAAGATGATATCATCAACATATAGTTGGCACACAAACAACTCCCCTTTGACCTTCTTAGTAAAAAGAGTGGGATCGATTTGCCCGACTTCAAGTCCACGATCTTGCAGCAACTCGGTAAGGTGGTCATACCATGCACGTGGGCTTGATTGAGGCCATAGAGTGCCTTATTAAGTTGATACACATGATCAGGGAAGTAGGGATCCTCGAACCCGAGGGGTTGCTTGACATAAATAAACTCATTAACAGGACCATTAAGAAAAGCACTCTTCACATCCATTTGTTGTAACTTAAAGTTGTGATGGGAAGCATAAGCAATCAACAAACGAATGGATTCAAGGCGAGCAACGGGGGCAAAGGTTTCACCGTAGTCGATACCCTCGACTTGGGAGTAGCCTTGTGCTACCAATCTTGCCTTATTGCGAACGATGGTCCCATGAGCATCTTTCTTGTTCTTGAATATCCACTTGGTTCCAATGACATTGTGGTTCCCCGATGTCCTTGGCACTAATCTCCACACCTTGTTGTACTCGAAGTTGTTGAGTTCTTCATGCATGGCATTGAGCCAATTCGGATCTTTGAGCGCCTCATAGACCTTTTGAGGCTCAACACAAGAGACAAATGTGTGATGTTCACAATAGTTTGCTAATTGTCTACGAGTGCTTACCCCCTTTCTTAGGCTTCCAACCACATTTTCCATGAGATGACCTTGGGTAGTGAGCTTGGAAGCAATCTTCACGGCACGACGCTCTAATTCCTCCTCGGATGTGAAAGGAGAAGGGGTAACTTCTTGATCATCTTGAGCGCCGTCTTGAGCTTGTTCTTGATCTTGAGCTTGCTCTTGATCTTGAACTTGCTCGAGGGGGATAACTTGACCTTGGGAATCATTTGGTGGTTCACCACCATCTTGAGGTTGATCTTGCCCTTGGTCTTGATCATGAGGTTGAGGGCCTTCACTTTGTTCTTCGGAAGCGTGTGGGTCTTGGGATGGTGATGGCTCCACTTGAGTGGAGCATTATCCTTCTCCTTCGGTCACAAGGGGTTCCTCAATGGGTAGGGTATGACCCACACCCATTCTTCTTATGGCTTGGGGAGGAATTTCATCACCTACATCACAAGTACCACTTTTCTCCACTTGGGAGCAGTTATTTTCGTCAAACTCCACATCACACATCTCCTCAATGAGTCCGGTGTACTTGTTGAGGACACGGTAAGCATGAGAGTTTGTAGCATAAGCAACAAATTTGCCCTCATAAGCTCTAGCCTCAAATTTCGATAAATGAACACCTTTCTTGAGAATGAAACACTTACACCCGAACATCCGAAAGTACTTGAGGTTGGGCTTGTTACTGGTAAGTATTTCATAAGGAGTCTTGTTCAAGCCTTTGCAGAGATAGAGCCGATTGGATGCATGACATGCTGTGTTGTTGGCTTCGGCCCAAAAGTTGTATGGAGACTTGAACTCTGCCATCATGGTCCTTGCCGCCTCCATCCATGTCCAGTTCTTCCTCTCTGCGACACCATTTTGTTGAGGGGTATATGGTGCAGAATATTGATGCTTGATCCCCTCATCACTAAGAAACTCATCCAAGGTGTAGTTCTTGAACTCGGCACTGTTGTCACTTCTTATTGTCAAGATCTTTGCATCATGTTGATGCTCAGCTTCATTTGCAAAGTCGATGATGGTTTGTTGAGTCTCACTCTTCCTCTTGAAGAAATATACCCAAGTGTATCTTGAATAATCATCCACAATCACCAAGCAATACTTTCTACCTCCAAGACTATCAAAGGATGGAGGCCCAAAGAGATCCATGTGAAGGAGCTCCGAGGGTCTCGTCGAGTAGATGATAGTCGTGGGAGGGTGAGCCTTCTCATGAGGCTTTCCTTCGATACAAGCACTGCAAGCACGATCTTTGGCAAAACTAACATTTGTTAGTCCACGAACATGGTCGCCCTTGAGAAGACTTGGCAAAGATCTCATATTGACGTGGGCTAAACGGTGATGCCAAAGCCATCCCACATCAACTTTAGCCATTAGGCATGCCGCGGTCTTAGTGGGTCGCTCCAAGAAGTTAATTACATAAAGACCGTTCTCGACATGCCCAACAAAGGCTACTTTAAGAGTCTTGCTGATGTAGGGCAGGACCCTAGGTGGTCGATCTTTCACGTTTGGAGGGATCCTACGGGGAATCACGAAGAACACGCGGAAGAACTAGAGGGAAAACACGGGGAGAACAAGAGAAACACTCAACCGACATAGAATCAATCACACGAGTGCTAGATCACCGAACACAAAGAGATGCATATGATCCACAATCAACAAAGGTAAGGATACAAAGGACAGTTCATCTCCTAACGGAGGTCTTGGGAGTCTTCCCTAGAAAGGGGTCTTGAATCCGCTTGGGGGATCTTCTCCGAAGAGGTCCTGAACTCCGAGGAGAAGTATCCAAGTGGATGAGAAAAGGCTCTCTCACAAATATGAGCTAATCCAGTGCTACCTTAACTAGGAGGAGGTGGAGGAGTATATATAGTCTAGAGCCACGAAGGGGTAAGTGAGGGCGAAGGGGTACACGGGCTCGGCCCAATACACTGTGCGCAGACAGGCCGGTTGTACCGGTCCAGGGGGCGGTTGTACCGCTGGTAGCTCATGCCGGGCGGAAGTACCGGTTGTGGGAGGCGGTACTACCGGTAGGAGGTCAGGCACTGGCTTCTGGAGATGGACGTCGGAGGGGCCAGCGGTTGTACTGGTTGTCGGGGCGGTAGTACCGGTCATTGGGTAATTAGCAGTACTTCCGGTGCAGTACCGGCCTTGCACCGCACGATCACAGAATGGTGGCCGGTAGTTGAGCGGTAGTCGACCGGTTGTACCGCCCGGGCGGTTGTTGACCGGTTGTACCGCTTGTTCTGGAGCGGCCAGGTTCTCTTCCTCCTTCTCTTCCATGCTTGGCCTTAGTCCTTGGATTCTCCATGGTCGTCTCGGTCGTACGTGAGTATATGCAAGATCCATGCATGAGGTAGTAGCCATGTCTCACATGTAGAAAGTGAAGGTTCGGAGAGGAGCGAGTTCACCTTGTGTCCAGTGGTGTATATTCGAGGTCTCATCATATGTCCTCTTGGGGCTTGAAGAGTAGTCGGAGTGTACATGGGGATGAACGTGGGATGCTCCGCATCATCTCCCCCCCTTGTGAAAGATCCGACCTCGGATCATGATCCTCATCACCATGGAAACGGTTGTCGTGGACGGACTTGTAGTTGGACGAAGTTGAAGACATTGCGCTATCCAAGTAGTCCAAGGTGTCGCCGGAGTGATAGACATGCAAAAAGAGCAAACACAAGCAACACTCAGAAATACAATGGTTAGCGCACACAAAGTGTCCATCATGTAAGAATGAGTCCGTGCGGCAAGATAGGTCGTGACAAAGCGCATGAAGCTTATCAAGATGATCTAGAATGAGATGCAAAGCATTCATGGGAGGAAATGCAATCATTGTGCACACAAATGTGTTGTAAGTATGATCAATGCAACCACGATGCAAAATGATGTCATAGTGAGACGGTTTATCAATAGCATGAATATGGCAATGGATGCTCAACATGTGTATTTATCATGCAATTGATGGTGTACAATATGATCATTATGTATGAATATGCCATCAAGGAAGATCACAACAAATTTGCGAAGGAAATGCACAAGCTCATATATCACGGATGACATGGGAATGCAAGATGCAACAAGGCAATCATAATGTGAGTCAATCCATGCATAGGGTGCAAACTTGTGGTGAGTATGATATGTCCATCAAGCATGACATGTATGAGCACAATCAACAAATATGGAGGTGTTGGTGTACCAAAGCTCGATGTCGAGGCATGAGTGGAGTTTCGAAGGTGCATCCAAGAAGTGCGAGCGCTCCTCAATGTGAAGGTCCATGTATCCAATCTCCAATGTCGTTCCTCCGTTCACTAGATGTAACATGTAGACAACAAGAAGGAAACAACAATGAAAGAGTGACCCATCCAACATGCGTATTTGAGGATGACTCAAAGAGAAGGAGTTCACCTTTATGAGGATGTCGAAAATGTTGGTGTCGCACATCGTGTATGCCTTCACATAACCAATATGTCTCATGACGGTAATGCCTTGTGAATCCTTCAAAACGAAAGAACATGACAAACACTCAGAAAAACAAATGAGGTTAGCGGACATGCAAAACCTGTCATTCGAGTGGTAATATGCCGAACAAGTGTATGCATCATGCTCATCATAAGAAGGTACAGGGGAGCATTTCATAGTGTGGAGGCATATGATGCAAGAACAACCAAATACAAGAGGCTCAAGGAAAGAAGTATGCATCACAAGTAAGGTGTCAAAGTCTCCGAAATCAATAAGCATAGTATGGTTGCACTCAATACAAGTGGATATGAAAGAGGCAACTAATGGACACAAGAGATAATGATCAAGATATATCATGTGAGAGGCATGAGAATATATGTCATCAACCCAAGAAAGCAAGTAATAGTGGAACATGGGTGATACAACATAGCAAGCAATCATATCAATCAAGTCAAGCAAGCTAGTAGTGCGAAGATGCAGCATACTAGGAGGAATCATGGCAGGCATGTCATGTGTGCAAATAGTGCGCATGAATAATTCACATGTCATAGCACAAGCATGAAAGCAAGATATGAGGAAAGTAGGTTCATGGTGTTGTCAAGAAGTCCTATGTAAATAGCAATGTAACATCATGACTCTCCCAACACAAGAATCAACAATAGTATGAGGCACATGATAAACATAGCAATAGCAACAAGGATCTCCACCAAGCATGCAAATACACATAGAAGTATCATAATGGTGAATCATGGTTAGATGCAAGCAAGGGTCACAATTGCATGGCAAATGCATAGAAGCAAGTATAACATGCAAAGTGAACACGGGAAAATGAGCATAAGGTGACAAGTGGTAAATAGCCCATAGCCGTGTGAGAGCCAAGTAGAAGAGATGCGCGTAGTCCTTGCGCGAAGGGAACGGTGGTAAGGATAGTCCACGGGATCCCAAGTCATCGTTGCTCTCAAGAGCTCGTTTCGTCAACTCATGGGATTGTGAGGTTGACGAGTGTTCATAAGTACCTACACAAAACAAAGACAAAGAGAAAATTGTGTGTGCATGGTATATGTACACATCATCCATCATGATGCGCACGTGCATGTGTCGGTTAGCACAAAATAGCCAATGCTCAAATAAATGAGATGCGTGATATAGAAACATGTCATCCATCATGATAGGTTTGTTGTTATGTATAGCATAATGGAGACTCAAATTGTGTAATGCATCACGAGCAATCTCTAAAGCATTGTTATTCATGGAATGCATATGGTGCACACAATTATGGGAATCATGCAAATCATAGGATGGATCAAAATCTCCTAATGGGTATGAGGAAACTATGGGGGTCTCCTCATTAGCAATATGGAAAGCATAATATGGAGAAAATGGACAACATGGTAAACAATGCATATCCAAAGCTAGGTGGTCATGGCATGGCATATTAGATAAATGATGCAAAGGGAGCATATCAATATCATCACAAGAGAAACAAATGCCAATAACCATGGGCTTGTCATCTATGTCGTATGTGCAAATTGGCTTTATTTTAATGGCATATGCATAATCACTATGAAGAGATTGCAAATAAGACATATGGTTGATCTCATGCATAGCATATGACAAGTCAAGCGGATTATCAAACATGATGTGACCAATAGAATTTTCACATGATATCCTATGAAGCATAGCATCACAACTAGGCAACTCAACATGCTCATCATCATATTCATCGTAAATAGGTAAGTCAAGGCATGAAGAAGTTTCACTAGCATGAAGCATGGTAATAGGTGGGTCAACATCATGCAAGCAATCAATCTCAAGAATGTCCACTAGTGGGACTAGAGAAGCACCATCACCTATGTTACCTTTGGAGCGTCGCTCATGTGTTGTAGGTGAGGTGTTGAAGATCAAGTCATGGTCATCGTCATCTTGATGGAACCATGTGGGGGGTGCATCATCATCCACCATGGCCATCGGTTTTCCCATTGGAGGGATGGACTCGTCGCATATAGGCGTGTCATCATGTAGGAGACCTAGCACCAAAGAAGAAAACACACTAGGAGTAGAGGTTAAGTCGTTAGAAATCATAGTGGCCTCACATGCCGTGTCAACTACCTCACTCTCTAAGTGTTGTGGCTCACTCACTCCCTCAAGGATGCTCTCACTCATATGGTTGGTGTAGTCACTCAAATGGTGCTCAACCTCACATAGGATGTGTGGCATGCTCTCATGTGTGGGGCTAGTGGTGGTCACACTCATCCTCTCATAGGAAATTCTCTCAATTTCACGTATGGTGGAGTCACTCATGTCACTCATGTGGTGGTGGCTCTCCTCACATGGCACTTGGGGCATCTCTTCATATGTGGGTGTCGGAGAGATGTTGGTGCAAATGTATTCATGTGCGGTCACGTAGCTTGACTCGGAGGAGGAGTCCAATGTGGGCATCGTCTTCATGTTGTTGAAGAGGTTCGCGCTTGTCGCCGTGGTCGAAGGGGATGGCCCTTGCTCGACCGTCTTGTCACTGTCTTGGTGTTGGAGGCCCATATGATGTGGCACCTCGTAGCTCGTCTCCATGACCGAAGGGAATTTCCCATGCTCGGCCATCTTCCTTGGGGGGCTTCCGAAGATGGAAGTGTCGCCCTCGCTTGTAGGTGGTCACCTTGGACTTGATGAAGTCGTTGTAGGCGTACTCGTGGGAAGTAGGCGAAGATGCCGTACGTCCAAAGGTGAAGATGCCTTGATAGCACTTGGTGAAGATGCCAAAGTGGTTGTTGTAGCCGTAACACCGTCTTGGTGGTGGTCGTCTCGCGGTCTTCTCTTGTGCTTATGAAGCTTGGACTTGGCGTGAAGTAGCGCTTGTTGGGCCTTGTGCACTTGCGCTTGTGGAGCATCTTCATGATGACGATGTCGTTGTCGTGCTTGAGCTCCTTGGCATTCGTCGTCGTCGTGCACATGATGCTTGGAGGTGACTTGCCCTTCTTAACGATGTTGATCACGAATGTGATGGTGGTCGCCCTGTAGATGTTGACTTGGATGACTTGCGCTTGCATCTTGTTTGTGCCCCGAAGATGATCGACTTGGTCGCCGCCGCCTTGAAGATGACGAAGGGGAAGTAGACTTGATCAAGGCTCTAATCTCCTCCATCCTTGCATCTTGCTCCTCTTTATGTGCGGCAAGCTTCTTGTCGAAGTAGTCCCTTCTCCTTGCTTCGGAGTGATGAATGTCGATGGAGATGTTCTCGATGCGCTCTCGCAATCTTGATTGTGTGCCTTGCACTTGTTGTTGTAGATCGAAGATAGACGCTTTGGTGATGTAATTGTTCACGCCTTCGTTGTTGTCGAGGACCGGAGAGGAAATGCCTTGCCTATCCATCACATGACTCGAGCAAATATGAGTGGGAGAAAGAGAAGACCTTATACCAATGTACCTTGACCGATGTTGAAAATGAATCAAGTTCACTCAAATGCGGACAATGAAATATCACTATTGGTACCAATCCTTGTCGGTTCTCACACCTACACAAGTAAAGCTTATAGTGGAGCTCGGTGAGGATAGTGGCACAAAAATATAATGCAAAATGTTAGCAAGAGTCAATAATGTTGAAAGAGATTCAAAAATTCGCAAGAGAAACAAGTAGACCAATAGCAAAGAATGGCACACGGAAACACACACACGGATAGATAAATGGGGTCGTGCAACCAAGGAATGAGCACAAAATGTGGAATCCACGGAAAACGCTCGTGTTGCACAACTCAAGAGAGACGCTAGCACGATTGCTCAATAGGCAGATACGACACTTGTGCACAGCCTATAAGATGCAAAATGGATAAACATCCTATCCCAAGTATGCTATGTATGTATGGTTCCCGGTTTTTCTCTCAAGATGATCCAAGATGATCGTATATGAAAATATTATATGCAATGTGGTACGATGCTATGGCACTTGCTTACAAGCTTCTTTGCTCTCTTTCTTTTGCTTAAAAGCTTTATTTCTTTCCTTTTTTTTTCTATGGCCACTTTTGCACAATGCACAAACCAAGATAGCAATTGTGTATATGCGGGAACAAACTTGTGACACAAGATATGATACCAATATATGTACCACGATGATATGGTATTTATTCTATGGGAAGTATGATCACTAATGTGCACAAGTAACGTTGCCGGCAATACTCAAATGGCTAGTCTCGATAGGCAAGTAACGCAAAATGGGCTAGAGGTTATCAATGCAATGGCAAGGGTAATAACAATGGAGGGATACCATGATACCAAGATGATATGGAGGTTACCGTCCGTGGCGATGATGAGTGGCGGTGTTCTTGATGTAGATACCAAGATGATGGAGTCTCGTCCCTAAGTAGCCGAAACACCTTAGGAAACGGAAAAACCGTGAACTCAAAATATCAAACGTCAAATGTCAAAATGGTGGCAGCGGAAAGCGGTGGTGGTTTGCACTTGGCAATGCGGAAGTGGAGTGACGGGCTATACACGTGTCGGAGTTGAAGTTGCCATCCCTAAGTAGCCGAAACACCTTAGGAGACACAAGCCACAACTCAAACAAAGTTGGGTTAAATTGGGATTAGCGGAAGTGTATGGTGGGCACGCCTATGCGGAAGTGGTGGTGGTGGTTGATGAAGAAGCGATTGTCCCTAAGTAGCCGAAACACCTTAGGAGACTCAAATCACTACTCATGCAACCACTAATGCTAAGGGCTAGGTTGAGCTTGTTTGAGTTGATCAAGATGGGTTAGGTTGCGGAAGGCTATGGTGGCTATGCGGATGATATGGTGGAAGGCCTAGGCAAACTTGCCAAATTTTCGAAAATTTGATGGAGTCAAATGGTGTTTTTAGTATTTTTGTGGGATGGGGGATGTCAATAGCTTCAAAACGAGCTAAAGAACGTCAAAATCGGAGTTCGGATGAATTAGTTATGGGCAAAACGGTGAAACTCGGAACGCTGAAACTGGGAGGGGCGGTTGTACCGCTCGGATGGGCGGTAGTACCGCTCATGGTACTCAGCGGTAGTACCGCTCGGAGGGGCGGAAGTACCGCTGGTGTCGGGATTTTCCGCAGATCGACTCTGGCGCGATTTTGGGGCGGAAATGGATGATTTCGGGGCCAAAATTGGATGGATTTCGTGGATGGAAAGAGGGGAAACTTGGGGGAATGCTAGATCCACTTGAAACCAAGCAAATCCACGGATCAAAATCAACAAAACATCATCAAACCAACAAATCACAAAAAAAATTTGGGGCTATTTTTGGTGGGGATTTTCGGATTTAGGACGAAAACAACAAAATCAAGCTAGAAAACACGGGGTAGGGGCTCCAAAAATGTGATCAACGTGGCTCATGATACCAAGATGATGTAGGGCAGAACCCTAGGTGGTCGATCTTTCACGTTTGGAGGGATCCTACGGGGAATCACGAAGAACACGCAGAAGAACTAGAGGGAAAACACGGGGAGAACAAGACAAACACTCAACCGACATAGAATCAATCACACGAGTGCTAGATCACCGAACACAAAGAGATGCATATGATCCACAATCAACAAAGGTAAGGATACAAAGGACAGTTCATCTCCTAACGGAGGTCTTGGGAGTCTTCCCTAGAAAGGGGTCTTGAATCCGCTTGGGGGATCTTCTCCGAAGAGGTCCTGAACTCCGAGGAGAAGTATCCAAGTGGATGAGCAAAGGCTCTCTCACAAATATGAGCTAATCCAGTGCTACCTTAACTAGGAGGAGGTGGAGGAGTATATATAGTCTAGAGCCACGAAGGGGTAAGTGAGGGCGAAGGGGTACATGGGCTCGGCCCAATACACTGTGCGCAGACAGGCCGGTTGTACCGGTCCAGGGGGCGGTTGTACCGCTGGTAGCTCATGCCGGGCGGAAGTACCGGTTGTGGGAGGCGGTACTACCGGTAGGAGGTCAGGCGCTGGCTTCTGGAAATGGACGTCGGAGGGGCCAGCGATTGTACCGGTTGTCGGGGCGGTAGTACCGGTCATTGGGTAATTAGCGGTACTTCCGGTGCAGTACCGGCCTTGCACCGCACGATCACAGAATGGTGGCCGGTAGTTGAGCGGTAGTCGACCGGTTGTACCGCCCGGGCGGTTGTTGACTGGTTGTACCGCTCATTCTGGAGCGGCCAGGTTCTCTTCCTCCTTCTCTTCCATGCTTGGCCTTGGTCCTTGGATTCTCCATGGTCGTCTTGGTCGTACCTGAGTATATGCAAGATCCATGCATGAGGTAGTATCCATGTCTCACATGTAGAAAGTGAAGGTTCGGAGAGGAGCGAGTTCACCTTGTGTCCAGTGGTGTATATTCGAGGTCTCGTCATATGTCCTCTTGGGGCTTGAAGAGTAGTCGGAGTGTACATGGGGATGAACGTGGGATGCTCCGCATCACTTGCTCCACAAGAGGGCCACGGTATCAATATCAAAGAAAGTGGCAAAGCCCATGATTGCAAGTTCACGAACGGAAAGTAGATTGTAAGCAAGGGACTCAACAAGCATGACTTTCTCGATCGTTAGATCATGAGAAATGACAACCTTGCCAAGACCCAATACCTTAGAAGACGAGGCATCACCCCACTCGATGTTGGTGGGCATAGAAGGGATCTTGTGCATGTCCACCACCAAGTCCTTGCTTCCGGTCATATGATTTGTTGCTCCATTATCGAGCAACCATGATCCCCCACCGGAAGCAAACACCTACAAGAGATCAATGCTTGGTTTTAGGTACCATTTAGTAATGGGTCCTTTGATGTTAGTAATAAGGGTCTTAGGAACCCAAATAGACCATTCAATGTACTCATAAGGATAACCAACAAATTTAGCATAAACATGCCCATCACTAGCACGGCACAACACATAAGAAGGGTTAAAGTCGCCGGTTTTGTTGGAAGGGGTGGCATTGCCCTTTTTGACATCACCACCCTTCACATTGTTCTTATTCTCCTTAGGAGCACCCTCTCCCTCCTTCACAAAAGTTTGCTTGAGAGGAGGAGGTCATTTGGCCTTGTAATTCTTCTTCTTATTCTTGGACTTGGGTGCGAACCCAACTCCCTCCTTGGCCACAAATTCCTTTTGAATGCTCAAAAGGTCGTTGAGGTTCTTCTCACCTTGTATGCACGTCACAAGGCCTTTCTCGAGTTGCTCCTTCAACTTGGCATTCTCCTCCACAAGATGCACATGCTCACAACACGGGTTAGTGGCATTTGCCTTATCAATTAATACCATATGAGGAAAGGTGGCTTTTTCTTTGGTTAGCTTAACTTGGAGTTGATCATGAGACTCCTTGAGGCTATCATGAGTACCCTTCAAGACCTTGTGGGCCTTGTCGAGTATATCAAACTCCTCCTTGAGTCTAGCATGGTCAACACCAAGTTTAGCCTTCTCGGAAGTTAGCACACGAGACACAACAAGAGCATGATCAAGATCTTTCTTTAACTTAGCATGGTCATCGTTGTGTGACTCCTCCAGAGCCAAACAATGCCCACGCTCTTCCTCAAGAGCATTAGAGAGATCCGATATCTCATCGGCATAGTCATGACTATGACCTTCGATCTTAGAGATGGTTTCTTCATGAGCCTCGATCATGGCATTGGCTTCACCAAGTTGTTCCAAGAGAGCAACAAAGTGCTTCTTGGATTTTCCCTTGAGCATACTCATAAAAGACTCAAATTCGTTAGTAGGACACCGCAAGATTGAACCCAAAGCTAATCACTTCTCCCATTGCAAGAAAGATCAATCTAGTAGGCCAAACCAAACTGATAATTCGAAGAGACTTGCAAAGATAACTTAATCACACATAAAGGAATTCAGAGGAGATTCAAATATTTCCGATAGATAAACTTGATCATAAACCCACAATTCATCGGATCTCGACAAACACACTGCAAAAAGAGTTACATCGAATAGATCTCCAAGAAGATCGAGGAGAACTTTGTATTGAGGTTCAACAAGAGAGAAGAAGCCATCTAGCTAATAACTATGGACCCAAAGGTCTGTGGTAAACTACTCACAACTCATCGGAGAGGCCTTGGAGATGATATAGAGGCCCTCGATGATCGATTCCCCCTCCGGCGGAGCACCGGCGAAGGCTCCAAGATGGGATCTCGCGGATACAGAAGGTTATGGCGGTGGAAATAGTTTTCCGTGGTCGCTTTTGATGTTTTCGGGGTACATGGGTATATATAGGAGGAAGAAGTAGGCCAGTGGACGCTAGAGGGGCCCACGAGGATGGGGGGCGTGCCCAGCCCTAGGGGGCATGCCGGGCACCCTCGTGGCCACCTCGCCTGTTTCTTGACTTCCACTCCAAGTCCTCTGGATCACGTTTGTTCCAAAAAGATCGCTCCCAAAGGTTTCATTCCGTTTGGACTCCGTTTGATATTCCTTTTCTCCGAAACACTGAAATAGGCAGAAAAACAACAATCCGGGCTGGGCCTCCGGTTAGTTGTCCCAAAAATGATATAAAAGTGTAAAGTAAACCCCATAAACATCCAAAATGGGTAATATAATAGCATGGAACAATCAAAAAATATAGATACGTTGGAGACGTATCAAGCATCCCCAAGCTTAATTCCTGCTCGTCCTCGAGTAGGTAAATGATAAAAACAGAATTTTCGATGTGGAATGCTACCTAGCATAATTCTCAATGTAATTTTATTTATTGTGGCATGAATGTTCAGATCCAAATGATTCAAAATAAAAGTTCATATTGACATAAGAAATAGTAATACTTCAAGCATACTAATCAAAGCAATCATGTCTTCTCAAAATAACATGGCTAAAGAAAGTTCATCCCTACAAAATCATATAGTTAGGCTATGCTTCATTTCCATCACACAAAAATGCTCCCATCTTGCACACCCCCGATGACAAGCCAAACAATTGTTTCGTACTTAAATAATCTCAAACTTTTTCAACTTTCACGCAATACATGAGCATGAGCCATGGATATAGCACTATGGGTGGAATATAATATGATGATGGAGGTTGTATGGTGAAGACAAAAAAAGAGAAACTCTCACATTGACGAGGATAATCAACGGGCTATGGAGATGCCCATCAATTGATGTCAACATAAGGAGTAGGGATTGCCATGCAACGGATGCACTAGAGCTATAAATGTATGAAAGCTCAACAAAAGAAACTAGTGGGTGTGCATCCAACTTGCTTGCTCCCGAAGACCTAGGGCATTTTGAGGAAGCCCATCGTAGGAATATACAAGCCAAGTTCTATAATGAAAAATTCCCACTAGTATATGAAAGTGACAACATATGAGACTCTGTATATGAAGAACATGGTGCTACTTTGAAGCACAAGTGTGGAAAAAGATAGTAACATTGCCCCCTTTTTTATTCTCTTTTTGGGCCTTTTTTGGCCTTTTTATTTGCCCTTTCTTTTCTTATTTGGCCTTTCTTTTTTTTGGGGGGGGGGACAATGCTCTAATAATGATGATCATCACACTTCTATTTATTTACAACTCATGAATTACAACTCAAAACTAGAACAAGATATGACTCTATATGAATGCCTCTGGCGGTGTACCGGGATGGACAATGAATCAAGAGTGACATGTATGAAAAATTATGCATGGTGGCTTTGCCACAAATACGATGTCAACTACATGATCATGCAAGGCAATATGACAATGATGATGTGTGTCATGATGATGAACGGAACGGTGGAAAGTTGCATGGCAATATATCTCAGAATGGCTATGGAAATGCCATAATAGGTAGGTATGGTGGCTGTTTTCAGGAAGATATAAGGAGGTTTATGTGTGATAGAGCGTATCGTATCACGGGGTTTGGATGCACCGGCGAAGTTTGCACCAACTCTCAAGGTGAGAGAGGGTAATGCACAGTACCGAAGAGGCTAGCAATGATGGAAGGGTGAGAGTGCGTATAATCCATGGACTCAACATTAGTCATAAAGAACTCATATACTTATTGCAAAAATCTACAAGTCATCAAAAACCAAGCACTACTTGCATTCTCCTAGGGGGATAGATTGGTAGGAAAAGACCATCGCTCGTCCCCGACTGCCACTCATAAGGATGCACAATCTAAAAACACCTCATGTTTCAAATTTGTTACACAACTTTTACCATTCGTGCATGCTACGGGACTTGCCAACTTCAACACAAGCATTCTTTAAATTCATAATCATCCAACTAGCATGACTGTACTATCACTACTGCCATATCTCAAAACAATTATCAAGTATCAAATTGACCATAGCATCTGAGGGAGTCCTGGACTAGGGGGTGTCCGGATAGCCGAACTATCATCATCGGCCGGACTCCAAGACTATGAAGATACAAGATTGAAGACTTCGTCCCGTGTACGGATGGGACTTTCCTTGGCGTGGAAGGAAAGCTTGGCGATACGGATATGTAGATCTCCTACCATTGTAACCAACTCTGTGTAACCCTAGCCCTCTCCGGTGTCTATATAAACCAGATGGCTTTAGTCCATAGGACGAACAACAATCATACCATAGGCTAGCTTCTAGGGTTTAGCCTCCTTGATCTCGTGGTAGATCCACTCTTTAACACACATCATCAATATTAATCAAACAGAACGTAGGATTTTACCTCCATCAAGAGGGCCTGAACCTGGGTAAAACATCGTGTCCCTTGTCTCCTGTTACCATCCGCCTAGACGCACAGTTTGGGACCCCCTGCCCGAGATCCGCTGGTTTTGACACCGACATTGGTGCTTTCATTGAGAGTTCCTCTGTTCCGTCGCCATCAGGAAGGATGCCTTTTCCCGTCTTTAAAGACGGCACCGTCATCAAGGGAGCTTTGTCCGCCGGCCAGACTATCCGGCTAGGCGGTTTTCTTATGACCGCCCATTCGGCCACCGCTCTGACAATGACCTCTCAGGTCATTAAAAGCGATCTTCACGTCAGCTCGGAATTCGCCGAGCAGCTAGATCCGATTGAGCTCTCCTCCATAAATGGGCTCTTGGATCGCATCGCTGCCCTGGGAGTCGCTACCGACTATGATCAGATTGGTCTTAAAACCGATCTGAGAGAAATTAACTCGCCCCAGGCTACCCACCATGTTGTTGTGGTAGAGGAACAATGCAGCGACTCTTCTTCTATGTTAAAAACCAGCTATGTCCGGATTCCCGATCCCTCCATGCCAGATTCCCGCGGAGAAACGGGCGTCAATCAAATACTGAACCTAAAGTCACGTATCGGACCAGATTCGTTGGAAGGCATCCAACAGACCAAGCTTCCAATTCCGGAAGCTTCTTGGCCTTTGAGCCTCAGATCGGGCAGGGTTCTGAACTTAATACCACCCGCCCACCCAAACATAAGCGATCTATCTCAAAGACGGCAAGAGCCCGATGAAACAGTACATCATTACTGGGCCAGATTCCTCCTGGTTACGAACAGGATAAAGGACTGCCATGAAGAAAGCACGATTTCAATTTTTTGCAACAATTGGATGGACAAGGGAATCATAAAGGCCATAAGTCGTCGCGAAGTTACACGCTTCGCCAACCTAACGACCATTGTACAAAAATACTGTGTGATGGAGAGCGCCTGGAAAACCGAAACCAGGTTTTGGGACAATCCGGCCCTGAATACAACCCCAGTCCGAAATAAAAGGGTGCGTCATACTCAAGCCCCTGGATTAAAAACCAAAAAGCAAAAACCCCCTAAAGGGTACGGAACCTTACTTGAGGGATGGCTCAACGGACCCTGCAAAATCCACAGTACGGAGGGCGCCACTCCAACACATAGCCTTCGAGCATGTTGGATACTACGGCAGGTGGCCAAAAGTGGCGAAGGCTTTTTAGCCCCGGGCAACCAGCCCAGCAGTACCAGTACGGTATTAACAGTCTTCGAGACTTTCACATCAAATAACATACGGAAACGAACAATCCGCAGCCTCGCCGAAGTCTACCAAGTAGCAACAACAAATCCATGGAGCGACACGGCTATCACCTTCAATGCCAACGACGAACCTAAATTCCGAACAGCTAGAGCACCAGCCGCATTGGTGCTTAGTCCGATAGTGGACGGCTTTCGTATTACCAAGGTACTCATGGATGGTGGCAGCGGATTAAACCTCATCTACGAAGAAACCCTTCAAAAAATGGAAATTGACTGGAGCCGCATTGAGAGAAGTAGCACAACCTTCAGGGGAATAATCCCTAGTCGAGAAGTACGCTGCACAGGAAAAATCACACTAGATGTAGTGTTCGGCTCGCTGGACAATTACAGGTCCGAAGAGGTGACGTTCCAAGTGGCCCCATTCGGCAGCAGATATCACGCCTTGTTAGGGCGAGAGGCATTCACAATCTTCCAAGCTATACCCCATTACGGGTACATGAAGCTCAAAATGCCCGGACCCAATGGAATAATCACTCTCGCCAGTGATCCAGATACATCACTCTACGCTGAAAATAAGACAGCCGCACTGGCCCTAGAGGCATTATCCGAAGCCCTAGCGGCAGAGGAACTAACTGCGCTGCACTCCACGGTGGATAGGGACGATGTGATACTCAATAAGAGGTCCAAGTCCACCTCTTTTAACCCAGCAGACGAAATAGTCAAATTCCAGGTCCATCCAACGGACCCCACAAAGACGGCCTCCATTGGGGCACAATTAAATCCCGATGTAGAAGCCGCACTACGAGAATTCCTTTGGGAAAATTGGGACATTTTTGCCTGGCACCCTTCAGATATGCCAGGAATCCCACGCAGGCTGGCAGAGCACAACCTAAATATCCTAAAAGGATTCAAGCTAGTCAAACAAGCTCTTCGGTGATTTTCCGAACCCAAAAGACAGGCAATGGAGAGGAGCTAGCCAAACTCTTAGAAGCCGGATTCATCAGAGATATAAAACATCCGGACTGGCTAGCCAACCTAGTAATGGTACCAAAAAAGGACAAATCCTGGCGCCTTTGCGTCGATTTCAAAGACCTTAACAAGGCTTGTCCAAAGGACCCTTTCCTTCTCCCTCGCATCGACCAAATCATCGATGCTACCGCAGGGCACGATTCATTGTGCTTCCTCGAGCATACTCCGGATACCATCAAATCAAGATGGCGGAAAAAGACCAGGCCGCAACGGCATTCATTACTCCATATGGGCCATTCTGCTTTAACACAATGCCCTTCGGACTCAAAAACGCTGGCGCAACATATTAGCGCATGATTCAGACATGTCTGGCTACCCAGATAGGCAAGACGGTAGAGGCTTACATAGACGATGTGGTCGTCAAGACCAAACACGTCGAAACTCTAGTAGACGACTTGAGGGTGACATTTGACAACCTCCGAGCATATGAAATTAAGCTCAACCCGGAAAATGTGTTTTCGGCGTACCAACCGGAAAGCTCTTGGGATTCATCGTATCCGGTAGAGGAATTGAAGCAAACCCAGCTAAGATCCGAGCTCTGTCACAATTGGATATCCCAAAAGACCTCAAGCAAATACAAAAACTAACTGGATGCGTGGCGGCTCTAAGCCGCTTCATCTCCCGTCTGGGAGAAAAGGCACTGCCCCTCTATCGCCTCCTCCGGTGCACCGAACGCTACGAATGGACGGATGCTGCCGCTGCCGGACTCGTAGAAATTAAGACCGTATTGGCAACAAATCCGGTCCTGGCCGCGCCCAACTTGGGCGAACCCATGTTATTATACATCGCGGCAACACATCAAGTTGTCAGCGCCGCACTCGTCGTCGAACGAGAAACAGAAGGGCACAAATTCCCTCTTCAAAAACCAGTGTACTACGTATCCACTGTCCTAACTCCATGCAAATTCCGGTACCCACACTATCAAAAGATAGCGTACGCGGTGTTCATGGCATCCCGGAAGCTGCGACACTACTTTCAAGAGTGTTCCATAATGGTGGCCTCCGAAGTACCTCTCAACGATATTATAAACAATCGCGACGCGACGGGCAGGATTGCAAAATGGGCCATTGAGCTCTTACCATTTGATATAACCTACAAACCACGACGAGCTATCAAGTCGCAAGTTCTCGCTGACTTCATCGCCGAATGGACCGAAGCCGAACTCCCTAAAGAGTACGGCGCATACTCCAATTGGATCATGCATTTCGACGGCTCCAAAATGTTGGCTGGCTTGGGGGCTGGCGTCGTCTTGACGTCCCCAACCGGAGACACAGTCCAATACGTGCTTCAAATAATGTACACGGACTCCAACAACGTAGCCGAATACGAGGCCCTTCTACATGGCCTCCGGATGGCAATCTCCATGGGCATTCAACGCCTAGAGGTGCGTGGGGATTCAAATCTCGCAATATCCCAAGTAAATGGAGACTTTGAGGCCAAAGATCCAAAACTGGTAGCCTACCGCAACGCCATCCTAAAAATGTCAGCTCGGTTCGAAGGACTCGAATTCCACCATGTATCCCGGGATAACAACTAGGCAGCAGACGTGTTGGCACGCATCGGCGCAAAACGCGACGCCGTCCCTCCAAACATCTTCCTGGAACGGCTCTTTAAGCCATCCGTATTATGGGAAGAGGAGTCCGAAAATTACAATCCGGAACCAGCTGCATCACCTAACTCAGACCATTCTGACACAATCGGCGGCTCCGCCAACGAAATAACATCTTCAGCCCACGAAATAATGGCAGTAATTGCCCCGTGGACGGAACCATTCCTAGCCTACTTAATTAGGCAGGAACTTCCTGAAGACCAAAATGAGGCCCGCTGCATAGTTCGGCGATCTAAAGCCTACAAGGTCCGTGAGGGAGAACTTTATAAGAAAAGCACAACCGGAGTCCTTCAAAGGTGTATCTCCGAAGAGGAAGGGCGAAATCTCCTGGCTGAAATTCACGCCGGACTCGGCGGGCACCACGCTGCAGCCCGGGCCCTTGTAGGCAAGGCCTTCCGTACAAGATTTTATTGGCCAACAGCCCGGGCAGATGCTCAGGACTTAGTCCAACGATGCGTCAGTTGCCAGCTCTTTGCTAATCAGAGCCACAAGCCACCCACCGCCCTCAAAACTATACCCATCACCTGGCCGTTCGCGGTCTGGGGGCTTGACATGGTTGGACCCTTTAAAGGGGGAACCCACAAGCATAAATACTTATTGGTCATGGTGGACAAATTCACCAAATGGATAGAGGCCAAGCCGGTTAAAACGGCAGAATCCGGACCTGTGATAGACTTCATATCCAGGGTAGTACACCGTTTTGGCGTCCCCCATAGCATCATCACTGATAACGGCACGAATTTCACGGCCGACGAGGTTAAACTCTAGTGCAAAAACATGGGCATCAAGCTCGACTACGCTTCATTCTATCACCCCCAAACTAACGGTCAAGTCGAGCGAGCAAATGGTCTAATCATGAGCGGCATCAAACCCAGACTAGTGCGGTCCCTCAAGGAATCTAACACGCACTGGGTAGAGGAGCTCGACTCCGTACTCATGGGGCTGCGGACCACGCCAAACCGCATTACCGGATTCACACCATTTCTTATGGTGTACGGCGCAGAGGCAGTTCTGCCCTGCGATATAATTCTTGACACACCTCGTGTGCGCATGTACGAAGAAAGAGAAGCCGAGTTGGATCGGCAAGACAGTTTGGACTCCTTAGAGGAGGAGCAGGACGTGGAAAAAGCTCGTTCCGCATTCTATCAGCAGCAGGCTCGAAGATATCAAAGCAGAGAAGTACGGGCCAAAACTTACAATGTTGGCGAACTTGTTCTACGCCTGCCAGACAAGAAAAAGGACAAACTTAAGCCCAAGTGGGAAGGTCCCTTCATCATCGACCAAGTTCTGACTAGCAGAGCATACCGTCTACGTAACGCATCTGACAACCGACTCGAGCCGAACCCATGGAACGCAGACCGTCTCCGAAGATTCTACGCCTAACGCCGGACTCAGAGTTCGTCTCACTCCTCCATCCACCTTTTTACATTTTTACTGTCTCTTGTCCCCCTCCTTCTTCCCACTTTTTTTTACCTTTGATAGGCTGATTTCTGCATTGTTCGCACACACTTGATGTGCTCCTAGCACTCATTATACCTGGGGGCTTCTTTAACAGAAGCTTATTTATACGGGCTTCATGCCCAACACATGTGTCATACTTCCGCATGTACCTTTTATTCACCATTATATGCATCGATATGACTTAAGTTTTGGCCAAGCTGGGTTGCCTGGCTCCTGTGCTTACCCCTACGTTCCCGATTGTTCGGCTAGGAGGTAAAGGGAGCACCTTTGCGATTGTTACTGCCGGGTCACCCAGATGTGTACCTCAGACTGGGTGAAGCCGAAAACTAGCGTTCTTAAGAGAATATTCGGTCGGTGACCTGAAAGATGATTTATTACTTACTTATTTATCTGCCCCCAGATGCTTTTTCTGCTATTTTCGCAGTCCGGACATGCACTTTAGGGCATGCCTCCCAGGGAAAGGAACCCTTAACGGAAATATTCTCCCTGGAAGATGTTTCTTACTAACCATGTAATATAACATAGCTAGTTGGGCACTTGTCTGATAAAGCAATTATGACCCATACGCCTTGTCTCCATGCATGCCCCGGTTCTTTTATAACCGTCAGGGTATTCGGACACACTCCAGACTGTTGGGTCCCGAGGTTGAAGCGAAAAGGTCCGCAAAGGCAAACGATCTACAATCCGGCTAGAAGTTATTTTACATGTCATTTTAAAATTACATTGTCAAACTGGCTGATTGTACTCCTCTTCAACCCCATCTAACAGGCTGTCTAATTTATAGTCCTATTGGGAATATTTCGTGGCCAGCTCTACTTGGTCGTACATCAAGCTCACAGGGATCTCCTTCCCATCAGGCCCCGCAGGTCCGACCTCGGCCATGTGGTTTGGGTCAGCCTTCGGGTACCGCGTCTTCACCATGGCCCAGGCCTCCCTGGCGCCTTGACGGCAGGCCGATATCTTCCACAGACGGAGACATCGCCGTACTCCCTAAAGCTTCTCAGCAAGCCCTCCAAGGCCCTCAGGTAGGGAGACGGAAGGCCATAAGGCCCGAACAACGCCACTCATCGCCTGCCGAACACGTTCAAGCAGTTGCACCAGCTCGGGAAGTTGGTCACCCGTTGAACCGGGCATTTCCTCCATAGGGCGACCTGTGAGCACACCTACAGACACATTTCTGTCAAATCAACTTCCTCACCGAATTCTTCTTTTCAAAAGAATTTGCTCAAGCACTTACTATAAATGTCGCGACGAAGCCGCTGATTCTCCTTCACGGAGCCAGATAGCTGGGCCCGCACATCTTTCAGCTCTTCTCCTAGCTGGGTGTGGGCATCTAGGAGCTTGTTCCTCTCCTGCTGCACCTTCATAAGCACCCTCTCGCCGGCCTTCAGCTGACGCAGTAGCTGTTGCTTGTCCGGATCTAGTCCGGCGCCCTCTGCAATATTCTTGTCAGATTTACGCACACGCCGCAATTTGTTAACTACTTATCTTTTCGAAGTACGTATTACCAGCGGGGGTCTCTGTGGCTCCCCCTGTGGCGGCCAGTGCGGCCTCAAGTTGGGCCTTGCACTCTTGAAGCTCCTGGGACAGGTGGGTATTCTTCTCCGTAAGATCCTGCATAATAAATGATCCTTAAATCAGTTATTTTAACTATTTTATGTCTCGGGGGCTACTGGCATATATAACTATTAAAATTACTTACCCGTATGTCCTTCACATACTGCTTCGTGGCTCTGGTTAAACCATCTTGAGCGGCACGGAGGTGCGCGTCTCCCACATCAAAGGCACTCAACGCCTCCGGGGAGAAACATGCATCACGAAGAACTGTCCGGCGACGCCTGTTATTCATGGCGCTCTCCACCTCAGAACGGGTGGCGGACAGCCTGTCGGCATCCTCCGTTGGAGGAGCATCCGGCTCATGCCTTGTGTTCGCCTCCCCTTCCGGACCACGCGTTGGAGCATGGCTGGCGGAGGCTTGATTGGCAACCTCTCCGGACACTGTCCGGCGAGCGCTCTTTCCCCTATAAAAGTTATGAGCATTAATATACCTCCTAGGGATCCTTCCCTTAAAAACAGCGGTGCGCCGTACTGTTGCGGTGACGTTTCGATTCGCGTCGCACTCCTTTTCCGCCTGCTGGGCCGAACTGACCCTTGCTGGTCAGCCGCCGCGGGTTCGGCTTCTCGCCTTGAAGGCACCTCCTGCAAGACACCGTTGGTATACGGCGATCTGAAATACGCAAGGACGAAGTAATGGTGTCCGAACTCCGGTCATAATTACCTGAGAAGCCGGACATAATCCGGGGTAGTCAGCCGTAATGGCGACTAAAGCATTCTCCATGCTGAGTTGGTGGAACACCCCATCAATTAGCTCCACCTTTATGTCCGGATCCTCTTCGGAGGCCGGATCAAGGGATCTTCTCGGATCCTCGGGTTGTGGAGCCGGACTGTGTATGCCCTCCACATCCCGATGCAGTTCCTGCGTCAAAGTCATAAAGTAAGGCATTTAACTTCGAAAGCACGGGTCGGATGAATAAACGTTCGCTTACCCAACTCCGAGGGTTATTCATGGAGAACCCATTCAATGGGCTCGTCTGGAGAAAGTCCTCCTTCTCCCCCTTGTACAAGCCGGATAGGATCTTCACCAGATCCGTGGCCGATCCGGGCCCCTTGTGGCCATGACGGGTGGCGTCGTTCTCCCCGTTGAAATCCCACATGGGGTGGCCCCTATATTGGAGCGGCTGCACCCCTCGCATAATGCACGTGGCCATGATTCCAATCGTGGTCAATTCGGAGTGGGCCAGTAACCTAATCCGGCCCATCAGATAATGGACGCTCCCATCATCCTCCCGTTGAGGGCTCCGCGGGCGCCAACTCAGGCGTTTCTTCAAGGGAGCATTGCTGAACTCCGGGAGGCTAATCCGAACTAGATCTGGCAGAGGGGCGTCCTCCATATAGAACCATTCCGAAGGCCAGTCTTCGGACGCCTTCTTCGGGGTGCCGGATGGATATCCGGTCCCAGCGATGCGCCATATTTCGGCTCCACCCACTTGATATATCGACCCCTCGTGAGAACGGGGTACAAGGAAAAACAATCTCTTCCACAGCACAAAATGGGGCTCGATGCCCAAGAATAGCTCGCAAAGAGCTACAAAGCCCGCGATGTGCAAAATGGAGGCAGGTGTAAGGTGGTGAAGCTGGAGTCCGTAGAACTCCAGGAGCCCCCGGAGAAACGGATGTATGGGAATCTAAGTCCCCTTATTAGATAAGGGACAATGCATACCCGCTCTCCTTTGGAGGGGTTGGGAACGCTCTCCGCCTGCTTTCCACCCCTGAAGGTGGCCAGTCCGGCTCGAACCGGAACCATGAAGGCTGGGGGAAGATATCCCTCGGTTTGGAGCGCCACTAGCTCGCTGTGTGGAACTGAGCATCTCCCCCAATCTCCTGGCTTAGGGCTGGGAGCGCAAGAGGAGGAGCCGCATCGACTATCCATGATAGAATGGATTTTTGTCAGAGGCGATTCGATGAGTACTTGCGGAAGGAGGATGGTGTGAGTTGGATCTAGATCCTCGCCTCTCTTATAGGCGGCTCGTTCGCACGGCTAGGGGGGAAAATGTAAAAATACCCTAGCTTTTCGCATTCGTACGACACGTGGAAGAAAGCCATTATTGGGCGTAGAAGCCAAGGAGCGCGACATTTATAAGGAAGCCGGACACTACTCGACAGGAACATGAAGTTTGAAGGAGAACCCGCCTTGCAACGCCGAAGACAATATACGCGCCGGACTCGTCGTCATTGAAGCCTGGTTCGGGGGCTACTGAGGGAGTCCTGGACTAGGGGGTGTCCGGATAGCCGAACTATCATCATCAGCTAGACTCCAAGACTATGAAGATACAAGATTGAAGACTTTGTCCTGTGTCCGGATGGGACTTTCCTTGGCGTGGAAGGCAAGCTTGGCGATACGGATATGTAGATCTCCTACCATTGTAACCAACTCTGTGTAACCCTAGCCCTCTCCGGTGTCTATATAAACCGGATGGCTTTAGTCCATAGGACGAACAACAATCATACCATAGGCTAGCTTCTAGGGTTTAGCCTTCTTGATCTCGTGGTAGATCCACTCTTGTAACACACATCATCAATATTAATCAAGCATGACGTAGGGTTTTACCTCCATCAAGAGGGCCCGAACCTGGGTAAAACATCGTGTCCCTTGTCTCCTGTTACCATCCGCCTAGACGCACAATTCGGGACACCCTACCCGAGATCCGCCGGTTTTGACACTGACAGCATCCAATTCACTTCCTATGATAGTTTTTATTATACCCAACTTGGATGCCCATCATTCTAGGACCAATTTTATAACCATAGCAAATACCATGCTGTTCTAGGAGACTCTCAGAATAATATAAGTGAAGCATGAGAGATTAACAATTTCTACAAAATTAAGCCACCGCCGTGCTCTAAAAGATATAAGTGAAGCACTAGAGGAAAAACTATCTAGCTCAAAAGATATAAGTGAAGCACATAGATTATTCTAATAAATTCCAATCTACAGCAAGGATGATTGTGGTAAACTAAAAAGCAAAGACTAATATCATACAAGACGCTCCAAGCAAAACACATATCATGTGGTGAATAAAAATATAGCTCCAAGTAAAGTTACCGATAGACGAAGACGAAATAGGGGATGCCTTCCGGGGCATCCGCAAGCTTAGGCTTTTGGTTATCCTTGAATATCTTGGGGTGCCATCGGAATCCCCAATCTTAGGCTCTTGCCACTCCTTATTCCATAGTCCATCAAATCTTTACCCAAAACTTGAAAACTTCACAACACAAAACTCAACAGGAAATCTCATAAGCTCCGTTAGTGCAAGAAAGAAAAACCACCACATAAGGTACTGTAATGAACTCATTCTTTATTTATATTGGTGTTAAACCTAATGTATTCCAACTTCTCTATGGTTCATATCCCTACATACTAGCCATAGATGCATCAAAATAAGCAAACAACACACGAAAAACAGAATCTGTCAAAAACAGAACAGTCTGTAGCAATCTGTAACTCTCGAATACTTATGGAACTATAAAAATCCTACCAAAATAAGAAGTCCTGGGAAATTTTTCTGGTGATCTACAGCAAAAAGAGTAAACGCAAAATCATGTTTCTGTGAATTACTAAAATTATTTTCGTGCGTGCAAAGTTTCTGTTTTTCAGCAGAATCAAATTAACTATCACCATAGGTTATCCTATAGGTTCTACTTGGCACACACACTAATTAAAACATGAAAACACATCTAAACAGAAGGTAGATGCAAAATTTATTACTAAACAGAAGCAAAAAGCAAAAACAAAAATAAAATTGGGTTGCCTCCCAACTAGCGCTATCGTTTAACGCCCCAAGCTAGGCATAAAAGCGAGGATAGATCTAAGTAGTGCCGTAATAATAAGATAGATCACGAAAACTCATCTCATATTCTCTACGTTCAGCAGAAAGTTTTCTTTGAGGCAAGCAAAAGTAATCCAAAGGGCTAAATTTAATGGGACAAAAGTCCCCAAGATCAATCTCAGGAGGTATGTGTTCCTCCTTTAGCCCTTCATATTGCACAACTAATTCATCATTATAAGCATTCTTTTGGCAGAACTTCGTGAGCCTATACTCAAGAGAGTATCCTAGCTCATTGTTTCGAAGAGCAAATTCATTATTAAGTTCGGAAATTCTATCAACTAGGACATTGGTAGGAACCTTTTTTCTATGGTTTTCATTAAAAGCAACATAGTCCAAAGATTGAAAACGCCTAATCTCCTCTTGATCAAAGAGGATCGCCTCTATGGGAGGACGGCCGGCGTCCACCCTATAGTGTGCAAAGATTTCTTTGGCCTCTTTTATTATAAATATAAACTCATGAGCCAAAAAGATAGTAGCGGTGCACTGAACAGAAGAATGCTCAATATTAGAACATTCGAGGAAAATTCTTTGTATGCAAGGATGCATATGCTTAAATTGTCTTTCAAGCTCAACTACAAGCATGGCGATAGCATCCGCAAGACTACTAGTTCTATGAAGAATAGAACCATCCATAGAAGGTAAAGCACCGTCACAAGTAAAGAAATCTTGAATAACCCCTTTTCCAATAATATTACCACTACCGATTCGAATTTTTTTTGTATGTAAGATACTGGGTTCTTCAGCAGGAGCATCAAAATTTTCCATGTTATTATTATCCATATCAACGATAATCTCCCCCGTTTCAGACATAACGGCAGAAAAAGCAAGGAGAAAGCGAAAGAGAGAGGAGATTGGGAAAGAGAGGGTGAATAAAACGGCAAGGGTGAAGTGGGGGAGAGGAAAACGAGAGGCAAATGGCAAATAATGTAAGTGCGAGGGAGATGAATTTGTGATGGGTACTTGGTATGTCTTGACTTGAGCGAAGACCTCCCCGGCAACGGCGCCAGAAATCCTTCTTGCTACGTCTTGAGCTTGCGTTGGTTTTCCTTGAAGAGGAAAGGGTGATGCAGCAATAGTAGCATAAGTATTTCCCTTAGTTTTTGAGAACCAAGGTATCAATTCAGTAGGAGGCTCCTCAAAAGTCCCACGCACCTACACAAACAAACAAGAACTCACAACCAACACAATAAAGGGGTTTTCAATCCCTTCACGGCCACTTGCGAAAGTGAGATCTGATAGAGATAATATGATAAGATAAATATATTTTTGGTATTTTATGATATAGATTGGCAAAGTAAAGATGCAAATAAAAGTAGATTGAAAGCTTATATGATAAGAGATAGACCCGGGGGCCATAGGTTTAACTAGTGGCTTCTCTCAAGATAGCATAAGTATTACGGTGGGTGAACAAATTACTATCTAGCAATTGATAGAAAAGCGAATAATTATGAGATTATCTAGGCATGATCATGTATATAGGCATCACGTCCATGACAAGTAGACCGACTCCTGCCTGCATCTACTACTATTACTCCACACATCGACCGGTATCCAGCATGCATCTAGAGTATTAAGTTCATAAAGAACAGAGTAACGCATTAAGAAATATGACATGATATAGAGGGATAAACTCATGCAATATGATATAAACCCCATCTTTTTATCCTCGATGGCAACTGTCGGTGTACTAGAGTAGGGGTATCCTAGTCTCCCGAACTTGTGCACGGGCAGTTGCAACGCCCCGCGGCAAGGCTTGCCGGGTGACCGCCATTGTCCTCCGTGGTTCCTTTGGAGCCATTCAAGAACAAAGTATTCAAGCCAAGGAGACAAGGCCCCGACAAGAGGAGCATGCCGGGGAGGCCAACCAAGGCATAGCAAGGAACTTGCCGCGACGCGCCACGCGTCCCGGCAAGGCCCGGTGAGCGACAAGCTTCCGGGCGCGGCAAGACAACGGCCGCGGCAAGGCGCTTGCCGCGGCAGGCAACCACTCTGTACCCGCGCTCCAGCACATCCACCAACGTGTCGCCTTGGGGTCTTTCCAGGCGCGCGTGGCAGGAGGCTGTGCAGCCAGCGGTGCGAGGTGGCAAGCGACGCTGACAAGATCGCCATCGTGGCAAGCGGTGGCATCCCTGACGGTCCTTTTTGCACTATTTGAGCAACGCAGACGGGCATTCAATGACTTTGTCCCCTGCCGTCAGGGTTAGGTAGGATACACTGTACAGGTTGTTGTACCAACCACAACTCCTTTTCCATTTTTGCCCTTGTCTGCGTTACCACCTGTCGGTGACCCCTTGAGCATATAAAAGGAGGCCCATGCGCAACATAGAGGGGGGTTCGTTCGGTTCGAAACCAGAAAACACTCACGCTCGGTCTCGTTAGCAGCTCGAGTGTACTGTAGCACTCAGCGCTCCTGAGCAAGAACTCAATACAATCAGACAAGCAGTAGTAGGAGTATTATCTCTCCGGAGAGCTCCGAAGCTGGGTAAACTGCTCATGTGTTTCGCCTCGATCTGCTCTTCGTGCGATCTCCGCCCCCCACCGAACCGAAAGGGGCCCGGTCCGCCGGTCTCCATAGGTGTTCGTGGATCAGCTTCCCCGACATCTTTGGCGCGCCAGGTAGGGGGCGTCGAGATTGTGTGAACCTGATCCGGCGTTCACACGAGCTAGACCTTCAACTTCTTCATCGACATGCCACCGAAGAAGAAGACTTCGGCGGCAGTTGTTCCGTCCACGTCAATGCCACCACCACTGGAGCAAATGAGTGGTGGGGTAGACGCTGGCGGAAGAACGGGCATCGACGAGGAAGCTCACAGTGCTGCCAGGTCCAAGGACAAGGCTGCGCAGACCTCGGCGTCCGTACATGTATCGTGCCCATCTCAGGAGGCGCAGGACCGACAGCGTCATGGTACTCGCAGTGCCATACGTTTGTTGGGCCAAGATCGAGCTGGTGGATCTCGGGACGCTCAAGACTAGCATGCACGCCAACATGCTGACACGAGCGAGACACGGTCGCCTGGACGGGATACTGCTCCTTCTAACATAGTTAGAAGTCCGAGCATATCCCGCTCCTCGCACCGTTCGCCACTGCCTCCCACCACTCCAGTAGAAGCTTTGGCGCGAGCTCAACTGCTTCTGGATTACCCTCCAATAGAAGACAAGATCGACGGATGGAGGGCCACCATTCAGAGTCTGATTAGCTTCGCCAACAGCGACACTCCATGGCAGCCGAGTACGTCGCGGCCGCGGCAAGACTGCCAGGCACGAGCCGATGGCGGCGAAACTGGTGGGGGTGCAACCACCATGCACGCCCCACCCTGAAGGCCAAGATCGCCGACTCGCCGGATCCACCTCAATAGCGACTCCACCGCATCATCGGATCCACGAGCTCGTCGCGATCAGCGCCAGGTTCTTCACGAACGATAGCAAGAAGACGCTCGTACTCGCATCGAGCGCCGAAGAGAAGCGCAGCGTCAATCAGACCCGCGCGCTGGGCCCTCTGTCGACTTGCATGCGCCAGGGGAACCAGGCGACTTACAGTACGCGGTAGGTTGCCCTGCGTTCACTCGTGAGCTGCGGCAAGTCCAGTGGCCCAGCATGAAGAATTTCAAACCAGATGTGCCTCAACATCTACACCATCGGAGTTCTAAACATCTACGGCAAGTCGCATCCATCGGAGTTCCTCAACATCTACACCATCGCGGTGCAAGCTGCCGGGGGACGGGACGACAAGATCCTTGCCAACTACTTCCCGCTGGTGCTCAAACCCAATGTCAGATCCTGGCTCATGCACTTGCCGGATAACTCCATATCCTCCTGGGCAGACCTATGCCATCAGTTTGTCGGCGCCTTTACAGGCGGCCACAAGCCTCATGGCCAAGAGCGACCTTCATCTGCTCGCCTAGAAGGAAGGAGAGCCCCTGCGCAAGTACATTCAGAGATTCAGCCGCGTACAGCACAACATCCCAAATGTCCACCCTGCCGCGGTAATCAGCGCGTTCCACCAGAACGTGCGAAACCGCAGGATGCGGGAGGAGATGGCGATGTGCAAGATCAGAGACGTCAGTGAGCTATATGCCCTGGCCGACAAGTGTGCACGTGCTGAGGAGTGGAGGAAACTCCCCGGAGAGAATGTAGGAGCAGGAGGATCTGATAGTGAGGAGATTGCCCCGGCAAAGAAAAACCGGCGGCGAAACAACAGGAAGAAGAAAGGCAAAGAAGTGCTAGTCGTTGAGCAGTCCGGCAATAAAACCAAAGCTGGTAGCTCCGGCAAGGAGATTGCCGCAGGCACCAACCACCAGACTGTGGCGGTTGCCGACAAGCAGGGCAGCACCAACAGGCAGTACTGCAAGATCCACCGCACCAAGGGCCATGACCTCCAGAGCTGCAAGAAGGTCGAGCAGCTTGTCGAGCAGCAAAAGGCTGAATACGAGTGACGCAACAAGGAGAAAGCCCAGGAAGGTGGTAGAGGAGCCAGCAAGAAATTTCCCGGCCGAGGAGGACGCCGCGGCAAGGCCAAGCAGCGGCAAGGAGACAGACCTCCCCGCGGCCGCGACAAGGATGAAGATGACGACGACGATGAAGATATGGATGATGATGAGACCGATGAGCAGGAGTTCCAGAAAGCCACAGAGGTCCTGTGCGTTGACGGCGGTGCTTCTCTGCATACTTCACACCGCCAGCTCAAGCAGTGGGTGCGGGAAGTCAATGTGGCAGAACCACCCATCGAGTCACGCAAGCCTCTGAAATGGTCTAGCACGCCTATCATCTTTGATATTGAGGACCACCCTGATCGTGTAACTGCGGTCGGGTGCTTGCCGATGTTGGTTTCACCAACTATCCGCAACCTCAAGGTCACTAAGATGCTAGTTGACGGCGGGGCCGGCTTGAACTTGATCTCCTCCGCGGTACTCCAGAAACTCCAGATCCCTGATGGCGAGCTCGAAGAGACCGGCACATTCCAAGGAATCAATCCGGGAAGGAGCAAGCCGAAGGGAAAGATCACATTGCCGGTAACATTTGGCAGCGAGTTGAACTTCAGGACTGAGAGGGTCACTTTTGATGTTGCTGACTTTCCATTGCCTTACAATGGGATACTCGGCCGTCCAGCACTCGCCAAATTCATGGCAGCCTCTCACTATGCATACAACATGCTGAAGATGCCAGGCCCGATAAGTGTCATCTCTGTCCCTAGCGACAAGAAAGATGCTCTTATCTGCGCCGACAAGATCTACCGGGAAGCAGCAGCCGCAATAGATCGCAAGTCACTTGCCGTTGAAGCTCCCGGGGCGAAGAAGAAGACCAAGTCCGGCAAGAGTTCTGATGCCCACTCCGGCAAGCGCACCTCTTCGGAGTGCTGCGCTGCCGTTGAGGACGCACCATCGAGCTCCACCGGCAAGTGTAAGAAGACAATGGCAGCTCCACCAGAGACCAAGAAGGTGTCTGCCAAGGAGGACGGCACTGGTGGTACCTTCACCATCAGTGCCACTCTCGACCCTAAATAGGAAAGCGCGCTTGTTGCTTTCCTGTGGGCGAATGTCGACGTATTTGCGTGGCAACCGTCTGACATCCCCGGTATTCCCAGGAAAGTAATCGAGCACCATCTTGCCGTCTGTCCTCATGCGCGGCCCGTCAAGCAGAAAGTCAGGAAACAGGTAGTGGAGCACCAAGAATTCATTGTAGAAGAAATCAAGAAATTGGAAGCAGCAGGCCTTGTCAGAGGAGTGCTCCATCCTACGTGGTTGGCCAATCCTGTAGTTGTGCGTAAGGCAAATGGGAAATGGAGGCTTTGTATCGACTTTACCAATGTCAATAAAGCTTGTCCCAAAGACCAATTTCCCTTGCCGCGCATCGACCAGATTGTTGACTCCACGGCTGGATGTGACATGCTTTCATTTCTTGATGCATACTCAGGATACCATCAGATCTTCATGGCCGAAGAGGATGAGGAGAAGACCGCATTCATCACCCCATGTGGCACATACTGTTTCGTACGGATGCCCTTCGGTTTAAAGAATGCTGGTTCAACATTTGCAAGGGTAGTCCATGACGCTTTTGAGCCGCAAATGCACAGAAATGTGGAAGCCTACATGGACGGCATAGTGGTCAAGAGCAAGGACAAGGCGACTCTGATTCAAGATTTAGACGAAACCTTTGCAAATCTGCGCAGGATCAACCTCAAGCTTAACCCCGAGAAGTGTGTGTTCGGAGTCCCTTCCGGCAAGCTTCTCGGGTTCTTTGTGTCTCAGCGGGGAATTGAAGCCAATCCCGACAAAATCAAGGCCATTGAGCAAATTGAAGCACCAAAGCGCGTCAAGGATGTACGAAGACTTGCCGGTTGCGTGGCTGCTCTCAGCAGGTTTATCTCTAGATCTGCTGAGCGTGCCCTGCCATTTTTCAAAATATTGAAAAAGGCAGGTCCAATGAAATGGACTCCGGAGGCGGAGGCTGCGCTGCAGGACTTGAAGAGATACCTGTCCTCCACTCCAACACTTGTCGCACCTAAGCCACAAGAGAAGTTGCTGCTATATATAGCGGCAACCAATCAAGTGGTTAGTGCTGCGTTAGTAGCGGAAAGGGAGGCGGATGATGAGCCAGCAAGCATGGCAGATGCATCCAGCGACAAGCAGGGGACTTCACCGGCAAGCTCTGGTCCCGACAAAGATGGATCTGCACAGGAGCGTGAGAAGATGCAGAAAAGGATGGTGTAGCGCCCAGTTTACTTTGTCAGTTCCCCTCTGCAGGGAGCTAGATCAAGGTACTCTGGTGTGCAGAAATTGCTTTTCAGCCTTCTCATGGCCTCGAGAAAGCTGCGCCATTACTTCCAAGCACATGAGATCACAGTCGTCACTCGTTCTCCGCTGAAGAGGATACTGCAAAATCCAGAAGCAACAGGCAGGATTGTCAAGTGGGCACTGGAACTGTCAAGCTTTGGCCTCAAGTTTGAGAGTACTTCAACTATCCAAAGCAGAGCATTGGCAGAGTTCATAGCAGAATGGACGCCAACACAAGATGAAGAAATTCCAGAAACGAGCATCCCCATCAAGGAAGCAAGCAAAGAGTGGCTGATGTACTTTGATGGTGCCTTCTCGCCGCAAGGCGCCGGTGCGGGCGTGCTACTTGTTGCACCCACCGGAGAGCACCTCAAATACGTAGTCCAGATGCACTTTCCCAAGGAGCAAGCAACGAACAATACTGCAGAGTATGAAGGTTTGCTTGCCGGTCTCAGGATCGCAGCAGACCTTGGGATTAAGAAGCTCATTGTCAGGGGTGACTCACAGCTTGTCGTCCGCCAAGTGAACAAGAATTATCAGAGTCCGTTGATGGAAGCTTACATTGATGAAGTGAGAAAGCTAGAAGAGCGCTTTGACGGCCTGCAGATGGAATATGTTCCAAGAGCTCAGAACGACATTGCCGATGGCCTGTCAAAGTGCGCTGCACTTAAGTTACCTGTGGAACCAGGGATCTTTGTGCTCAAGCTGACTCAACCATCTTTAACACCATCAATCGGACAGAGCAAGAAGAGGAAGTTGATTTCTGGTGACTATTTTCCGGCAGAGCTCCCCGAAGCCACCGTCAAGAAGGTCCTCAGGATCAGCACCGAGAGTGCTGAGGGGCAGTCTGCTCCGGCAAGCCCTAGGGTTTGTTCCGTTGAAGCAGACGCTCCCGACAAGTTTTGCTCCGGCAAGCTCGCCGGGGAACATCAAGCTCCGGCTGAGTCCCAGGTTCTCGCCGTAGAAGCGGATGTTCCCGAAGCAGCAGATGTGCCATTGGTCCTTGTTGTTGAGCCGCAAGCTCCAGCATGGGCGCATCAGATTGTCCTTTTCCTTCAGACAAGAGAACTTCTCGAAGAGCAAGAAGAAGCGGAAAGAGTAGCCCGGCAGTCAAGTATGTACCAGTTTGTCGACAACACACTGTATAGAAGAAGACTCAACGTTGTGAAATTGAAGTGTATTCATCAGGAAGACGGACAAAAGCTATTGGCAGAGATACATGGAGGCATATGTGGTCACCACATTGGCGCAAGAGCACTTGCCGGCAAAGTGTTCCGACAAGGTTTCTTTTGGCCGACAGCCCTCCAGGATGCAACTGCACAAGTAACCAAGTGTGAAGCATGCCAGTTTCATTCCAAGGAGATACACCAGCCAGCTCAAGCTGTCCAGACGATCCCTTTATCCTGGCCATTTTCGGTCTGGGGGCTCGACACCCTCGGCCCTTTTCCCCGAGCTGTCGGGGGATTTGAGTACTTGTACGTTGCAATCGACAAGTTCACAAAGTGGCCGGAAGTGGAACCTGTGAGAAAGGTGACAGCACAGTTAGCAGTCAAGTTCTTCAGGTCAATTGTTTGCCGTTTCGGAATCCCTAACAGGATCATCACCGACAACGGCACGCAATTCACGAGCCGCACCTTCATGCAGTACGTCCAAGATCTTGGCGCCAAGGTCTGCTTTGCTTCTGTTGCTCACCCAAGAAGCAACGGTCAAGCGGAGAGGGAAAATGCTGAAGTGCTGCGCGGGCTCAAGACCAGGACTTTCGACAGGATGCACAAGTGCAGAAGGAACTGGATCGAGGAGCTGCCGGTGGTTCTTTGGCCGATTAGGATGACGCCAAATCGAGCCACTGGCCAGACACCTTTCGCTCTAGTCTATGGAGCAGAGGCAGTTCTCCCCACGGAACTCGTATACGGGTCACCTCGAGTGCTCGCTTATGATGAGCTTGAGCAAGAGCAGCTGCGACAAGATGACGCGCTGCTCCTTGAGGAGGACCGTCTTCAGGCCGCTGTACGAGCTGCTCGATACCAGCAAGCTTTGCGCCGCTACCATAGCCGCAAAGTAAGTGCCAGAAGTCTCGAGGAAGGCGACCTTGTTCTTCGGCGCGTTCAGTCCGCCAAGAATTCCAACAAGTTGACGCCGAAGTGGGAAGGCCCTTACCGGGTGAAACGAGTCACTAGGCCTGGCGCTGTCCACCTTGAGACCGAAGATGGCACTCCGGTGAGCAACTCCTGGAACATTGAGCATCTTCGTAAGTTTTACCCGTGAGGCGCGGTTGCCGGAACCTATTCCGGCAACCACCTTTTGTACAAGTCTTGCCGATGTTGCATGTAATCCTTTGTACAAAGCCGGGCACAGACCCCGTGCATAAGTAAAGCTCATGTGCTCCGCACATCTTGTCAATTTCATGCTTTTTACTTTGCATGCGTTATCTGACACTTTGTGCAGCACCTACCCCCGGTAAGCAATAACGAGCCGTAAGGCTCCATATCTTTATTTTCTCTTCTTTCTTTTTCTCAAAAAGGAAAGGAAGGATCCCTCGCACACAAGTTTGCCAGGGGGAAAGGAGAAGATAATGGTGTGGACCAGGCATCGTTCAAGGAAGTTTCGCCTTACCGGAAAGCAAACGACAGAAAAGCTAAGTTGCCAAAGTTTGAGCAATCAGTTTTAAATTTTTAAGTTATCTTCCTCGAACGACCGTACTTTGTATCGAAAACCTGTGCGCAGAGGAACCAACTCGTAGCTAGTTACGCCCTTACTTTGTTTCGAGTCCGCTCAACAACTTAAGTGAGCTGCGACTAGTTGCGACAAGGTTTCTTGCCAGTAGCGGCACCGCCAGTAGGCTGCTGATGTCCCGCACTCAGCGCTCGCGGCCCAGGTGCCTACACTGACAAGTTCCCTAAAAGCGTAGGGCACAAACATACAAAGGAAGGAATCAAGTAGAGGAAATAACACAGCGATCTCTACCCAAAATAGAGTTATATTACAAGATAACTTGTCGTAGCTCTAATAGATTGTTCTCATAACATGACCAACAGCGGCAAGAAAAAGAGAAAACGGGCGGCCTAATCTACGCGATCTCCCTCAACCCTCTTGACCTCGCTCAACTTGTCCACAATGGGTGCGAGAAGGGCCTTGAGCGCTTCCAGATCAGCATCCGGAGGCAGGGACCTGAGGACGTTGGTGAAGTTGAGGCCTGGGTTGCGGAAGGCCACCTTCACCAGCACCTTCTGAAGAACTCCCGCGCAGATCCTGCGCGACTCGTCGGCCAGCTGCTTTGGGATCTTCTCCCGGAGTCGCTGGAGTGCCATCGCCACGCCTTTGAAGAACAAGCTGAGCTTGGCGCTGGGTTGGAGGTGCTCATCGGAGGAGTACCCGAGATCCTCCATCCCCAGCTGCGCTAGCTCCCCGTCGATGGCTGCGGCAACTTTCATCAGACCCTCGGTCCAGTGTTCCACAGTCTCCCTAAAAGCATCCTGGGCGGCAGTAGCACTCGCCAACAGCGCCTCGTCGGCCTTGATCTTCTCCGACAAGGCCACCTCCCGCTCCCTGGCGCCGTCCAGCGTCTGAGTTAAAGTAGCCAGCTTCAACTCGAGATCGGCATTGGAGTCCTTGGCGGCGCCAAGCTCCTTGCTCCTCTCAGCGAGAAGACCCTGCAGCTCACCATGAGCGGCAGCGTCCTTCTCGCGCTCACGCTTGAGCGTAGTGAGCTCCTCGCCGCTCGCCTTGAGGTCGGCCTCCAGCTGCGCCACCCTCGTCTACAGCTCCTTCTTGGCGGCCTCGGCAGCTGCGGCAGCATCCTTTGCCTCCTTGAGAGCCCCACCAATTGCTTGCTCGCGCGCGGCAAGCTCCTCCTCGTGGCTGTCAAGGTTGACCTTGCGCTGCGCCAACTCTCCTTCCTGCGCAAATAGATTTTCGGCGACAAGCCGTTGCTTCTCTTTGACTTCAGCCTTCTCGAGGAGGAAGGCTTTCCGCTCCTCGAGAAGTTGCTCCCGCTCTTCCGCCAGAGACCGGAGAGCTTCCTGCCTGAGACCCCGGAGCTCCTCTGCGCGCTTCTCGATATCCACTCCCGCCTTCGCGACAAGTGCTTCTCGGGATGCCAGCTTGGCTTGTCGGGCGCGGTAGAGTGACAGCAGCTTCCGTAGGAGCCGCTCCTCCTCAGGCTCGTCGCTGTTGCTGCTTGGCGTGTCGACCAGCGTCAGCCCAGCGGAGGCGAGCACCTCTCCATCCAGAATCTCTCCTTCGACTGGCGCCCTGGAGCTTGACGCCCAGGGGAGCTTGATGAAGATGCCATCGCCGGCCTTCAAGTAGGCACCGGGCAGGGGCTCTTCGGAGCCTGGCTCTGCAGCAGCGGCGGAGGGATTGTCGGTCGGTGCAGTGCCTGGCGCTCCTGCAGCCTCGGGGCCGTCAGTGCGATCACCGGATCCCTCGCCAGCTTCTGCGGCGGCAGCCTTGGCGGCATCTTTGCCGGCGGGATCATCAGTGCCGGCCTCTCCTTCGGTGGCAACGGCATCGTCGGTGTTGTTGCACGCGTTCTCCTCGCCGGCGACCTCGGTTTCCATTGGCTCCGCGGCAGATGGATTTGACGAACGGAAAGGGGAGAAAAGTCAAGCAAAATATCCAAAAAGAAAATCAGAAGAAGAAGAACCCAAGGGAAGTTCTCAAGCAAAAGGATTACCTGTGCTAGGATCTGCAGTCGTAGTCTCAACCACCGTAGGGTCACTGGTGCCGTCCCTTGCCGGAGAACTGTCCCTTGCCAGAGAATTCTCCCTTGCCAGAGAATGCTCCCTTGCCGGGGAAGCCTCCCTTGGCGGTGTAGTCGAAGCAGATGGCACTTCGGGAGCGGCTTCCGGGCACTCCTGGTGAGGCTGCTCTGCTCCTGCACAACCCAACAGTCAGATATCAGCAAAGAAAGAGCACCCATGAGCGCCTGACAGCAGGAAGTAAACTATGTACTTACGCTGGGGGCTGCACTGGGGGCTGCTTTGAGGAATGCTTGCCGGATCCGGCAAGGTGGTTTCGGACGTATCCCCTGCCGTCGCAATGGGATCATCCTCGATGACAATCACCGGGGCCTTGGCTCTCTTCGCCGCTCTCTGGGCCAGCGTCCTGAAAAGGAATAGGTTCAGAGTAAAGCAAATCAGATACAAGACAAAGCAACAGAATTGAAGAACTACAAGTACAGCAAAGAATCTTACTCTTCTTCTTCCTCGTCGGAGCTGAGCGCGGAGAGATCGAAGTCCGTCTCGCCTCCGGTGCGACGAGGCGGAGGAGTAGGTTCCCTTGCCCGCTTGGCAGGGGCAGTAGCAGTGGACCGGGAAGACCCCGCCCCAGTTGCCGCAGCGGCATGAGGCGCTCCTGCGGCTCGGCGGCTGTTGACCCGACTGCCGCCCCGCTACGTCCACGGCCTTGCGAAGACGCCTTCTTGGTGGAGCTGGGGGCTCCGCTTGCGGCAAGCTGTCTGAAGGTTCAGGTCTGACGAGCTCTCCCTCGCCGGGCTCGCTCGGCTCATCTTCAGGCCCGACAAGCTCTTCCTTGCTGGCAAACTCCTCTCGCTCGGCAAGGCTTGCCGCCTCTGCTGCCTCTGCCTCCTCCACGGTGAATCCAAACTCGCCCGTGGCAGCGGCTGCTGCCGCCTCTTCCAGCCTGGTGGCGATGCGCTGCATCTCATCATCGGTGGTATCGCGGGTGAGGCTCTTCTGTTCGTCGGCGCAGACCGGCACTTCTACCAAGCCGTCAAAGAAATCCCGCACGACGTCGTCTGTAGGCTCTTGCCAAGTCGGGACGATTCCGTGCGAATCGCACATCGGCATCATTGCGCGGATGCGGTCAAGCGAGGAGTTGTTGCACAACGGAATGACAGCCCTCGGCAACATGAATGGATGTTGAGGATCGCGCTTGAACAGCTCCAGGAGCATCGCGTCCAGCTCCAGAACGGTGAAGTTGAAGTTGAGGCCCGGGTGCAGCCTCATGATATCCGCCGAGTTCTGGAACTCCCAGGCGGGTCTCCTCCTCTCTTGCAGGGGGGTGATGCGGCAGCGAAGAAAATCTGCGCCAACGGCGCCTACGGTGAGCCCGGCAAGCCTGAGGCGAAGGATCCGGGTGACGGCAATCTTCAGCCTGTCGTCTTCCGGGGCCACATTGCTCCAATTGTTGCCACACACTATTGGGGCTTGGCGCAGGGCAGTAAATGGCTGCGGGTTCTCCTCGACAATCTAGCACCACTCTGCTCTCCATTCCTCCCACTTGCTGCGGAGCTCCCCCTCCAGATAAGCCTCCTTCTTGCCGACTCTCGAGATCCAGGCGATCCCGCCGGCAAGAGGCTCTCCTCTCTCAACCCGGGGCATAAAGAAGTGGCGGAAAAGGGCTACGTTTGGATGGACTCCGACAAAGTTTTCGCAGAGATGTGCGAAAACTGCCATGGTCAGAACGGCATTGGGGGTGAAGTCAAGGAGGCGGAACCCGTAGGTGTTCATGATGTCACAGAAGAATTCAGAGAAGGGCGGGCAGAGCCCACAGTAGAAGAACAGCCAGAAGAAGGGGTACCCGTTTGAAGCCAGTTCAGAAGCGGCAGCCAGGAGTACCTTCGTGCGCGGATGCGCTCGCGTCTCCATCGACCAGAAGAGGTAGTAGTACTCCCTCAGCTCCTTCGCGCCAAGCTGAGGGGGGAAGATGGCCCGCTCCTTTCGCAGCGCCGCGAGCCGCTGCGCTTCGACCGATTTCACGCCCTTCCCCTTGTCGGCTTTCGGAGCCATGGCGGAGGTGGTGGGGGAGATGGACGGCATTGGTGGTGCTGGTGGCAATGGGGGGCGGAGCGCTGCTCTCTTTCAGCTTTGAGAAGAAGGGGGGAGCGGCGGAGATTTCCGAGATTGGATTGGCAACCGGCGAGATGGACGAACTGCCCCTGTTTTCCCTGCTTATAAAGAGGGAGGGGCCGGACGTTTCGTCCTTCCGAATAAAGAAACCACCCACGATCTCTCCCACGACGCCGCATTCGACGCGTGCCGTTGGGGGAGGGCGCGGTGGATACGGAGTAAGATACAGCGTGACCAAGGCCGCGTGTGCCCGTGCCCTGTTTGGGGCCTGGCCCAACAGTGCTCGGCACCGTGAGTGGCCCAGGCCCGGGGGCTCCTGTCGGTGTACTAGAGTAGGGGTACCCTAGTCTCCCGAACTTGTGCACGGGCAGTTGCAGTGCCCCACGGCAAGGCTTGCCGGGTGACCGCCAAGGTCCTCCGTGGTTCCTTTGGAGCCATTCAAGAACAAAGTATTCAAGCCAAGGAGACAAGGCCCCGACAAGAGGAGCATGCCGGGGAGGCCAACCAAGGCATAGCAAGGAACTTGCCGCGACGCGCCATGCGTCCCGGCAAGGCCCGGTGAGCGACAAGCTTCCGGGCACGGCAAGACAACGGCCGCGGCAAGGCGCTTGCCGCGGCAGGCAACCACTCTGTACCCGCGCTCCAGCACATCCACCAACGTGTCGCCTTGGGGTCTTTCCAGGCGCGCGTGGCAGGAGGCTGTGCAGCCAGCGGTGCGAGGTGGCAAGCAACACTGACAAGATCGCCATCGTGGCAAGCGGTGGCGTCCCTGACGGTCCTTTTTGCACTATTTGAGCGACGCAGACGGGCATTCTAAGCCTTTGTCCCCTGCCGTCAGGGTTAGGTAGGATACACTGTACAGGTTGTTGTACCAACCACAACTCCTTTTCCATTTTTGCCCTTGTCTGCGTTGCCACCTGTCGGTGACCCCTTGAGCATATAAAAGGAGGCCCATGCGCAACATAGAGGGGGGTTCGTTCGGTTCGAAACCAGAAAACACTCGCGCTCGGTCTCGTTAGCAGCTCGAGTGTACTGTAGCACTCAGCGCTCCTAAGCAAGAACTCAATACAATCAGACAAGCAGCAGTAGGAGTATTATCTCTCCGGAGAGCTCCGAAGCTGGGTAACTGCTCATGTGTTTCGCCTCGATCCGCTCTTCGTGCAATCTCCGCCCCCTGCCGAACCGAAAGGAGCCCGGTCCGCCGGTCTCCATAGGTGTTCGTGGATCAGCTTCCCCGACAGCAACAATACAATACGTGCCTTGATGCCCCTACTGTCACTGGGAAAGGACACCGCAAGATTGGACCCAAAGCTAAGCACTTCTCCCATTGCAAGAAAGATCAATCTAGTAGGCCAAACCAAACTGATCATTCGAAGAGACTTGCAAAGATAACTTAATCACACATAAAAGAATTCAGAGGAGATTCAAATATTTCTCATAAATAAACTTGATCATAAACCCACAATTCATCGGATCTCAACAAACACACCGCAAAAAGAGTTACATCGAATAGCTCTCCAAGAAGATCGAGGAGAACTTTGTATTGAGATTCAAAGAGAGAGAAGAATCCATCTAGCTAATAACTATGGACCCGAAGGTCTGTGGTAAACTACTCACAACTCATCGGAGAGGCCTTGGAGATGATGTAGAGGCCCTCCATGATCGATTCGCCCTACGGTGGAGCACCGACGAAGGCTCCAAGATGGGATCTCGCGGATACAGAAGGTTACGGCGGTGGAAATAGTTTTTCGTGGTCGCTTCTGATGTTTTCGGGGTACATGGGTATATATAGGAGGAAGAAGTAGGTCGGTTGACGCTCGAGGGGCCCACAAGGGTGGGGGCGCGCCCAACCCTAGGGGGCAAGTCGGGCACCCTCGTGGCCGCCTTGCTTGTTTCTCGACTTCCATTCCAAGTCCTCTTGATCACGTTTGTTCCAAAAAGATCGCTCCCGAAGGTTTCATTCCATTTGGACTCCGTTTGATATTCCTTTTCTTTGAAAGACTGAAATAGGCAGACAAACAACAATTCGGGCTGGGCCTCCGTTTAGTAGGTTAGTCCCAAAAATGATATAAAAGTGTAAAGTAAAGCCCATAAACATCCAAAGCGGGTAATATAATAGCATGGAATAATAAAAAATTATAGTATGTTGGAGACGTATCATGCTGCGCCAAGCTGACTAGCTAGCCGTTGTGCTGGAGCGGTGGCAGGATCTTCATCAAGATCTGCATGCCACCACGCAGGTGCTTGCCTAGTTGGCAGGCTAGTCGCTGTGCTGGAACGGTCGCAGGGCGGGAACCTTGTCCTGCGCGAGCCTCGTGGTGGCCTCGAAGTCGTACCCGACAAGAGTCTTGTTGTGGCCTCGCAGTTGTCCCCGGCAAGAGCCTTGGTCTTCACGAAGATCTGCATGCCACCACGCATGTGTTCCTGAGTCTTAGTCTTGACGTCGTCAATGGTGTCAGGGCTCTCAACCTCAAGGGTGGTGGTCTTGTCAGTGCTTCGCAAGCCGTCTCGGCAAGGGTCTTGCCGGGGCTTCGCAAGCCGCCCTGGCATGGATCTTGCCGGGGGTCTAGCTTGTCTTCTTCTCTTTGTTTACTGGCTTGGATGCCGCCTTGGTCGTCTTATATTTTGCCTTCAATTGCTCTGTCAAGCCTCGCCACAGGTGCGGCTACAACTGCCCATGCACAAGTAAGGGGTACAAAAGGGCCCGGACTTATGTACGTCAATACTTTCCTCACTGGGGTAATGCCCTAATAATGATGATCATCACACTTTATTTACTTACAACTCGATACTTTGAACAAAATATGACTCTATATGAATGTCTCCAGCGGTGTACCGGGATGTGCAATGACTCAAGAGTGACATGTATAAAAATTATGAACGGTGGCTTTGCCTCAAATACTATGTCAACTACATGATCAAGCAAAGCAATATGACAATGATGAAGTGTGTCCTAATAAACGTAATGGTGGAAGTTGCATGGCAATATATCTCAAAATGGCTATGGAAATTTCATAATAGGTAGGTATGCTGGCTATTTTGAGGAAGGTATATGGTGGGTGTATGGTACCGGTGAAATTTGCACGGTACAAGAGAGGCTAGCAAAGGTGGAAGGGTGTGAGTGCGTATAATCCATGGACTCAACATTAGTCATAAAGAACTCACATACTTATTGCAAAAGTCTATTAGCTATCAAAACAAAGTACTATGCACATGCTCCTAGGGGGATATATTGGTAGGAAAATACCATCGCTCATCCCCGACCGCCACACATAAGGAAGACAATAAAAAATAAATCATGCTCCGACTTCGTTACATAACGGTTCACCATACATGCATGCTTCGGGAATCACAAACCTTAACACAAGTATTTCTAACAGTCCACAATTACTCACTAGCATGACTCTAATATCACCATATTTATATCGCAAAGCTATTGCAAGGAATCAAAATATCATAAATAGTGATCTACAAGTTTTATGTAGGACTTTATGACTAACTATGTGAATGATCAATTCCCGTTGACTCTAAATAGATATAAGTGAAGCAAGAGAGTTTAATTCTTTCTACAAAAGATATGCCCACGCTCTAACAAATATAACTAAAGCAAAAGAGCATTCTACAAATGGTGGTTTTCTATGTGTAGGGAAACAGGCAATCCAAACTTAAAATGATAGAAGTGAAGCACATGAAGCATTCTATAAAGCCATACTCAAAAGATATAAGTGAAGTGCAAAGAGCATTCTATAGATCAACCAAGGACTATCTCATACCAGCATGGTGCATTTACTAAAAGAAAAATAAAAGGCACACGATGCTCCAAGATTTACGCATATCTTGTGACGAATAAAAATATAGATCCAAGTAAAATTACCGATGGTCGCTAGAAGAAAGAGGGGATTTCTTCCGGGGCATCCGCAAGCTTAGTTGCTTGGGAGGCCTTGAATATTACCTTGGGGAGGCTCGGGCATCCCCAAGCTTAGTCTATTTCCACTCCTTATTCCTTCATCCATCATGATATCACCGAAAACTTGAAAACTTCAATCACACAATACTTAACAAAACCCACGTGAGATCCATTAGAATAATAAAAGAAATCACCACTTTAAGTATTGTTGTAAACCCATTCATATTTTTTTGCATTGTAGCTACTGTATTATAACTTCTCTATGTCTTATACGATCGATAAAATCGATAGTTTCATCAAAACTAGCAAAACAATGCATCAAAAGCTGAACCTATCTTAAACAGGACAGTCTGTAGCAATCTAAACATCTACCATACTTCTGTAACTCCAAAAAATTAGGAAAATTAGGAAAAAATAAAAATAATTATAGAAGTACTGTGCAAAACGTTTCAGAACCTTTTGACTTTCCAGTAAAAAATGTAAAATCACACACTACAACCAAAGTTTCTATTTTTGCGCCGCACAAACCAAACAAGCAATCTAATCATCCTAAAGGCAAATCTTGGCACATTATTTTTATAATACAATGGATTTATACAAGGGGATAATTATTTCCTGTAATCAAGGTTCACAAAGTTTCCATGGGCATGAAGAAAGTTCAAGGCTAGCTCCCACTTTAACAATGCTCGTCTTTCTCACTTTCGCTTTTCATTTCGAAAAAGTTTGAAGTTCCCCACTTTATTTTTTTAAAACTTTTTGAAAGCACTCAACAGAAATCAATGACTCTCTAAAACTGTCGGGTCGTCTCCCTGGCAGCGCTTTCTTTAAAGTCATTAAGCTAGGCATAAAGTGCTCAAGTAATGGATCCACCCGGATCCCAAGGCATATCAAAGCCAATTTTAATTAACAATGATTTGTAATCTAGTATTGAGCACAAAGTAATATATATCATGCAACAACAAAGTCTAACTCTCTTCCTATGCATCGGCCTGTCATAAAAGAACAATTCATGCACACTAAGTAAAGGCCGACACTTTCTTGCAATTTTATCGTAGTGGAAACATAGAGAGGCGGAGATGTATTTCATCTCTCATAATAATTGCAAGTAGGAGCAGAAAGCACATGCATATTATATTTATCAAAATCATCATGTGCGATAGTAGAACGAAACCCATCAATATAGTACTTAACAACCACAAACTTCTCCAATATAGTGTAGTTGGGAGAATTCAAAAAGATAACATGACTATCAAGTGTGGGTGCAATAGCACAATTTCCTTCTTAACATAAGGAACTATGGCAATTTCATCTCCATAATCATAATTCATATTGGCATCATGGCCACAAGCATAGCAAGCATCAAGTACATCAAAAAGGGATATTTCAACTGAATCAAAGGGATCATAGCAATTATCATAGCTATCATTCTTCGGTAAGCACGAAGGGAAATTAAACAATGTATGAGTTGAAGAGTTACTATCATTAGAAGGTGGGCACGGGTGATCAATCCTCTCTTCCTCCTTTTGTTCTTTGCTCTCCTCATCATCTTTTTCATCTAATGATCTCACAGTATCATCAATTTCTTTTTCCATAGATTCCTGCAAAATATTAGTCTCTTCTTGGACAGCGGAGACTTTCTCAATAAACGCATCAATATTGGAATTATATTCATAATTCTCATAGCAATATTTAATTATAGAAAAAATTTCAGGCCTATAAACATCATCATCAAAAGCTTCATACTTTTCAAACAAAGATTCAATTTCATAATCACCCTTAAAAGCAACGAATTCTTCTATTCGTTCCACATCATAGTAATCATAAGTACCATTACCATAAGAAGTCAAGGTTTGATTATCATTAAATTTACATGAAAATGGATGGTGTGGAGCCTTCATCCTAGAGCAACAAGTATAATCATATCTCAAGCATAGTTCCCGAGCATACCAATGCAACATATGAATTTGATCCCATAATAGTTTCCCTTTCTGAGTCAAGCGATAATCCCTAAAGTATTCACGTTGATCCAACGTGCCTCCCATCACATAATTCAATGGGGTTTTCTCAGGATTATTAAAGTAGTGCATAATATCTTCCACATAATGAGCATTGAGGGTTTTAAGAGGTTCCCCATCTCCATGAGCAGCAAGTACACCTATTTTTTTGGTATTTCGTGTTCCATATCCACAACTAAATATAGAGAACAACTTAGAACCCAAATAAAATCTTCTTAGTGATAAAGCAAACAAGCACACACGAGAATATTCACCCCATGCTATTGCTCCCCGGCAATGGCATAAGAAATATGTCTTGATAACCCACAAGTATCGGGGATCAGTTGTAGCCTCTTTCGATAAGTAAGAGTATTGAACCCAACGAGGAGCTAAAGGTAGAACAAATATTCCCTCAAGTTCTATCGACCACTGATAGAACTCTACGCACGCTTAATATTCGCTTTACCTAGAACAAGTATGAAACTAGAAGTAGTTTGTAGGTGTAAAGAGATAGGTTTGCAAGATAATAAAGAGCACATAATAAAATCTAGGGGTTGTTTAGATAAAGAAACAACTAACTTAGTTTTAGTAGAGAGGTTTTTGTCACAAGAAAGTTATTCATCCCTAGGCAATCGATAACTAGACCGGTAATCACTCTTGCAATTTTATACGAGGGAGAGGCATAAGCTAGCATACTTTCTCTTCTTGGATCATATGCACATATGATTGGAACTCTAGCAAGCATTCACAGGTATTAAAGATCATGAAGGTAAAACCCAACCATAGCATTATAAGGTATCATGTCCTCTTTATTCCCATACGCCATAACCCACTTATCCGTGTTTGTGTTTCTATCACTCATGCAACACAGACAATAAGCAAACCATGAACATATTGCAAACCTACAATAGGGATCCCTCACTCTTGCGTGACAGTGAGAGCACCATAGGACAACACCTATAATAAAACATGCAACTCAAACCAATCACGATAATCAATCAACCCATAGGACAAAATGGGTCTACTCAAACATCATATGATAGCTATACATCATTGGGAAATAATGTATAGCGTTCAGCACCATGTTCAAGTAGATATTACAGTGGGAAGAAGGGGTGTTACTCTACTGCATAGAGGGGGAGACAGTTGGTTATGATGGCGGCGAAATTGTTGGTGTAGATCATCGTCACGATGATGGCCCCAGCGGCGTTCCGACGCCACTAGGAGAGAGGGGGAGAGACCATCCCTCCTTCTTCTTCTTCCTTGGCCTCCCCCTAGATTGGAAGAGGGTTTTCCCTCTGGTCCTTGGCCAACATGGAGGTGGAGGGGCGATAGCCCCTACGAGATTGGATCTCTCTTTGTTTCCTTCTGTTTCTGTGCTCCCAGATTCTGGCCTTTCACCGTTTATTAAATTCCTAGAGATCTGTAACTCCGATTGGGCTGAAGTTTTAACACGATTTTTATCTGGATATTAGGTTTCTTGCTATGAAAGAAGGGCACCAACCGCCTTACGGGGTGATAACAAGGGCCCAGGGTGCATCGTCCCCTTTTGATTCTTTTTCCCAAAAATCACATTTATTCCAAAAAAATTCTCTGTAAGTTTTTATCGTGTTTGGACTCCGTTTGATATGGATTTTCTACGAAATAAAAAACATGCAGTGAACAGGAACTGGCACTAGGCACTGGATCAATATGTTAGTCCCAAAAATGGTATAAAAAGTTGCCAAAAGTATGTAGAAGTTGTAGAATATTTGCATGGAATAATCAAAATTTATAGATACGACGCATGGTTGTAAGAGGGAATGTGTCACCTTCGTGTGCAAAACGACATACGCTGCCTCCCTCTTGATTTTTTACAGATCCAACACAGAACTATATGAGTGTCGTGTTAAAATTTGAAATTATTCCGGGTTCGTTTGGCCTTTTTATGCATTAATTGAGTTTCTGGTCATTTAATATGAATAATTTAAATTTGAACTACAAGCACATGCTCCAGTGCACAAAACTTGGTTGAAAAATCACATGTCCGTCCTTGGGTGAATTTCTAGGTCCCATGCAAGAAATGGGAATAAAATTCAAACATCTGGGCGTCGTGGCTCGACCGGGAACATTGAGAAACTTGGTTTTTAAATTCCTGTAAATCCAAATCTTAGTTGAAAATCATGAAACTTGGAATGGTGTCATGTGATGGCACCAACATGTCGTGGTAAAAAATTTGGCCCAATTGGGACAAGTTTTGATATATGCTTCTTGCAAACCGGAGCTTCTCTCAAGAAGGCTCAGGGTTCCGACAGGGAACGTGTCACCTTTATGTGCGAAACGATATACACTACCTACCCTCCCTTGATTTTTTTACAGAGGAAACATAAAAATGTATAAGTGTCGTTCTAAAATTTGGAATTATTATGGGTTCGTTTGACCCTTTTTATACATCAATTGAGTTTCTGGGCATTTAATGTGCGTAAGTCAAATTTGAACTACAAGCACATGCTCCATTGCACCAAAGTTGGTTGAAAAATTACATGTGTGTCCTTGGGTGAACTTAACGGCCCCATGCAAGAAATGGGAATGAAATTCAAACATCTGGACATCGTGGCTCGGCCGAAAACATTGAGAAACTTGGTTTTTAAATTCCTGTAATTCCAAAACATGCATGAAAATCATGAAACTTGGCATGGTGTCATGACATGGCACCAACATGTTGTGGTAATTTTTTGGCCAAATTGGGACAAGCTTTGGTATAAGCCTCTTGCAAACCGGAGCTTCTCTCAAGAAGGCTCGTGGTTCCGAGAGGGAACATGTCAGCTCCGCGTGCGAAATGACATACATTGCCTTTTCCCACCTTGGTTTTTTTACAGAGGCAGCATAATCCAATAGGAGTTTTGTGCTAAACTTTGGAATTACTCTGGGTTCGTTTGTTCTTTTTTATACATTAATTGAGTTTCCAAGCATTTAATGCGCATAATTCAAATTTGAACTAAAAGCACATACTCAAGTGTACCAAGGTTGGTTGAAAAATCATTTATATGTACTTGGGTGAATTTCTAGGTCCCATGCAAGAAATGGGAATGGAATTCAAACATATGGGCGTCGTGGCTCAGCGGAAAACACCGAGAAACTTGGTTTTAAAATTTCTGTAAATCCAAAACTCACCTCAAAATCAGGAAACTTGGCATCGTGTCATGACATGGCATCAACATGTTGTGGTAATTTTTTTGTCAGATTTGCGAAGGCGCACAGATTAACAACGAACAAAGTCATTTTGGAACAAGTGTTGTCCTATTACAATTAGAAACACAAGTATTATTGAAACCATGGGCGTTCTACTTACCATTTACGTGCTGCCATGCGTGCCCATTTTTATTGGCTAGGAGGCGCCGTGCGAGGTAGCTATTTGACTACGGAAGGCGTGCTATCAGACTCCTGTGCGTGCTTATCGGGAGGAGAGCCCTTTTACCTCCATTCGCCGCCCACCTCTGTCCCAACATCTCCATTAATGGCACCTGACTCCCTATTTTATGGCGTGGCTATATCTCACTCGACTAAGATTTAAGGGAGAAAAGAGAAAATCTGAAAAGAAAATTTGAAATGTGTTCGATGTCTGTGCCATCACAAATGTTTTATATCTTTTTTGATGGTTTTATTACATCACCGTTTGTGATTAATGCATCACACACAGTTTCATCGAAGGGTCTCTGATTGTAGTGTCGTGTTTGGACCATCCTTCAATAGTGATGCACATACATGACCGGTGATCTGATTTTAATTAGGGGATGAATTTGCCCTGCATAATTGCGCAAACAAGGTAGAATTCTTAGAAACCGGACAAAAATCATTACATTTCGAAAACTTTTCATTTAAACCAGACAAAATACATTACAATTTTCATACAAACCGGAGTAAAACCTACTCTAAACATGTTCATGATAGCCAACGTTCATCCGATGTCCGGCCATGATCCCCGAGAACTGAAGCTCTGGCTATTGCCTTTGCCTTTCCATGTTCCGACACGGTGCTCTGTAGCTTCGCCTCTGTAGCCTTCTCCTCTGTAGCCTTCTCCTCTAGAGCTCCAGGAAGTGAAGGTTTCCACCTCCATGTCGCGGCCAGTCAGATAATTGGCCCTCGATGTTGTGCCTAATGAGCTTAGATTTGATGGGAGGGGAGAAGCGGTGGCCTTCTTGGGACCCGAGCAGCAGAGACCTGCCATGCACTACTCTTCCTCGCTGCCGGCAGTGCCTGCACAGACATGCCGGCTTCGTGATCATGGAGGCGGAGCGCAGCTGGGGTGGAGACGGCAATGCCCTTCTTCTGCTCTAGCGACAATCCATCCCCAAGAGCTTTGGAGTGTGAGAAGTCCACGACAGGAGTGGTGCCGAGAGAAGAAAGGGATCGGAGAAGGATGACTGCGGCCATGGCCGGGGCTGAAGTTTATATATCCGGCGAATGGTGATGAGCGGCGGCAGGTGGATGAATGGGTGATGCCGGAGTAGGTTCCTCGGCAACTGCATGTCATTAATGTGGGCGGCGCACGGACGAACGATCGGCCGTGGTGTTATTTCAAACGGAGCAGTCATGTGCACCGGGAAGCGGCGCCCTTTCGGGCGTCGTGCTGCTTTAAAGCCGGAGCCAGTGAGAGGTCGCCTCCGCTCTGGCCGGGCATTAATGCGGCACTAACGCTGTGGGATGGCACTGACCGTTTCAGGCATGAAGCGCGTGCCAGCAAGGGAAGTGGTTTGGGTGGGCTAGGGCGGTCAGACGCAAGTGTGGTGGTGGTATTGATTTTGTACCATTTCAGGTGTAGTACTAGTATTTTGCAAAACTACTCAATTATTGCACTCAGTTTCCTAAAAAAATTGTAGTTGAAAACGTTAATTGCAATGCATGCATGCGTGACCAATATAAAAGACCAATAAAAAACTACTACATGCATGCAACGATTTAATGCACATTGTAATCTCAACATGTGATGGGGAGCTCAAAATTTGAATTTGAAACTTATAAAACGGAAAAACTAAACAAATAAACTGGAAGAGAGGGAGTATACCGTAGGATGTGTCCCATACAAAACAAGTCACCTAGTTTTCCACCGTGATGATGCCGTTAAAAAGGAGCACAACATCTTCGTACTCGTACGGCAACAAATTGGTCCTAGACAGCATGGTCCACCTTTGACTGCAACGTGCAAGATGGTTCGTGAAAGCAATCGCGATGTTGAACACCATGATGAGACTATAATTCTGTTGGCGCATGACCTTGTCGTGGCTTATGGGATTGCTATATTCTTTAATCTCACCATGGTTCCATCGTACCAATTCAAGTGATGGCCCATTGCATGGCCGATCCCAATGTTGGACAAAGGTTCTATGGGAACGGTGTCACCATTGTAGATGTTGTGCAAATTGATGTTGGTACCCTCCCGTACATATGCAAGCCAATCTCCATTGGCACCAAGCCTAACCTGTAAAACAGTGGGCAGCGGGGAATTATGAAATGGACACGGAAGTAGTCTTTAGAATGCATTTACGTGATCAAACTCATCGCTTACCTGCTCATCAAACAAAATTCGAGTGCCCCTCAACATCGGCATCTCAAGGGGCGTCAACTTGCAACTACGACCATGCCACGCTGGAGATATCCCCCAAGAAACATCCTCGTCCTCGAGGACGCATGGCAAACCAACTAGCATGGCCTTCTCCGATGCATATTGATGCACCCTCCTAAAATATTTGGTGAAAGTACCGCTGAGTCTTGCGGATGTGAGGAAGTCAGAGTGACTTACTATTTTTTGCAAATGATTATCGTCCAAGGTCTTCCAACCTCAACAAGGACGAGAAGCACCACTGCCTTGCAAATCCATGGAAATGGCGATGAATTGCCCTGTCCCTTGGGGAACTGGTTTACATGAGAGGAGATGGTAATTGCAGGGCTTCATCCCTTTAGGAATGATGTTCTGCGGGCGCACACTAGTGCAGTTTATATTTCTGATTAGGGAGCTGGCGGGCGGTTCATTGTATCACATGTTCGCGGCCATCCACTACCCCGAAATTAAAGCATGCACACCATTTACATCGACTGGGATTAGTTTGTTTTCCGGGTGCATGGACTATCACGGACTAGCGGACCTCAACGTCTTTTTCGAGCACGACTTCAACAACTATGTGCGTGACATGTGTGCAAGCAAATCTTGCGTGACCAAACTGTGCGAGGCGGAGCGGTAGGCTATCGAACTATAGTCTCATGGTGTAGCCTTGTCATCCACATGCAACCTAAAAGCCAATTCATACTCTGCTGGTATACGTACTACCTATACTATACTATGCATCGTTTGGCACGAACTTTCCTTGGAGCTCATGCTGCAGATGGCATACTCCACAGCCTACTTCCCTTCTCCTTCCTCTTCCACCACCCGAGCACATCCGTGAGAAGCGACCGATCAACCCTAATATAGTACTAGCACAAAAAGATGCATGCGTGACCACTAAAATTTCATTTCTCTTATCTCTATGAAATAAATGTGGCATGAGACTCAAAGCCTTTTAAGTCTGAGTATAATGGAAATCTATATTTTTAGATGAGCCCTTTAACCAGAAAGGAGGGAGTATTAGAAGTATGTTTTCTTAACAAACAAAGGGCGCTCACCAAGCTTTCATTCATTCATCTTAAAAACAGTTTACATTGGGGAGTAGTATTAGATATCTCAAATCCATACATACCATGCAATAGTAGTAACTAGTAATAGTACATACTACGCACAGAAGTACATAACCTAAGTTGGACCACACTAGTCATCGTCGGAGATGGGTAGGCCGCCGCATGTTGCAACTCCAGCTACTCCTGCTCCTCCTCCAGCTTGGAAAACATCTCGTTGATCCCCTACTCCGGCTGGCGGAGGAAGCGGTGGTTGGCCTCCACCTCGGCCTCCGAATGGATGGACTCGAGTATGCCATGTTGTTCCGCCGCCCCTCCACTTGGGTTCTCCACCATGGCAAAGCATGCAGCCAGTGGCGCTGGCTCTGCCTCACCTGCATCATCGTCATCCTCCTCCGGCTCCACTTTGCTCGCGTCGTCGTCCTCCTGTTCCGGCTCTGTGTCGCCTGCGTCATTGTTCTTCTCCTCCAACTCCGCGTGCTACTCTGCCTCCACCACCTCCTCCTCTGGCTCCAGCTAGTCCAGATTTTGGAGGCAGGGTGGCTGCGATCTGGGCTTTGCGCCGCCTCCAGATATCCGGAAGCAGATCAAAGCACTACTCCGGCGGGAGCATGGCGTAGGTCATTACCTTCGGCCGGGCCATGGCTATCGGGCGACGGTGACCGGAGAAGAGGCGGCAGGAGGGGAATGAATGCGACTACTATTCAGGTTCACCGTCCGGCTTAAATAAATGTGCTCCATCACGTGTACCCGCGCATGCACAAATTGTACACATACATGTCTGTTTAGTGGGTGTCACGTAACTAGTATGTGTGTGAGATTCTGAGAGATAGAGTGTGTGTTGTGTGCCTCTACTCTCCGAACATGTACTCCACCTTTTGCATCAGGATATCAGTATAATGGTACTACACTTTAGCTTGTGATTTACCTGGCCATATTAATGTGGTTGTGTAAAAAAATGTCACTTCCTACTTCGTTATATAATTGTGAGAAGTTTGCTAACTACTAAAGAAAAGTGGAATTTGTCCATGTTATATAAGTAAAGTAAGGTGATTGATTATCATACGGATAAGGTTAGATGAAGGGTGTTAGGAACAAATGCTCCAGTAGATCATTGTGTGTGTGAAATGGAGTCTTAGAATGTGTGCGTGTGCGCGCGCGCGCTCGCGTGTGCATTTGTGTGTGTGTGTGTGTGTGTGTGTGTGTGTGTGTGTGTGTGAAATGGATTCTTCGGCAGGGAAAGTAATTAAGTGTGTGTGGCTTCATCGTAGAGAGGTGATGTGTATGGCAGAGGCCTCCAGCGTGGGGGGTGCGAGAGAGAAGATGCACGTAAAGAGGGAATAGAAGGCATGTGCACGTGAGAGGAGTGGACATCGAGATAACATGCTTGTTTGAGACACACCATGGTAGACTACTATCAATGGTGCATGTAGGTGGGAATTAAACGAAGGGAGAGGGGGTATCTAGAAGGAGATAATTAAGTGTGAGTGTGTGTTATAGAGAAGAGACCCATACAAACAGAAGTCATGTGCACACAAGAAGAGAAAGAAAGGATGTGGGGTGAGGGATGAGGGTAATTAACTACGTGTGGAGACATATGAGACCTTGAACGTGCACGTGCGAGAGGTATAAATGTATACGTGGGATGTATGTGCATGTGCACGCGTGTGATCGAGATGAGAGAAAGGAGACATAAGTCAGAAGATTGATGTGATGGGAGAGATGGATCGATATGACAATATGCATCCATGTGAGAGTGGAGGGAAGAAGGCCCGATGATTGAGCATGTGTTTTTGTCTTTAAGAGAGAGTGGCGTGGGCTGGAGCATGCATCTATGGCGAGCAGAGGGAGCGAGACACAATGTGTGTGCAAAAGAGATCGACCTATAGATGCATGTACAGAGAAACAAATATAGTGTGCGTGATAGGAAGCAAGTGTGCGTGCAAAAAAGAAGGTTGACGGAGAAACACACAGACAGAGAGATAGCGATACTAGCTAGGGGGACATCAGCTAGTTTGTGTGTTAGAGATAAGATTCAAGTGGATAAGAGGGGTGAGTTATGTGTGTGTGAGAGAAAGATATAAAGAGAGTGCATGACTGCATGCAGAGAGAAAAAAATATAGTCTGCATGATAGGAAGCAAGAATGCTGGCAAGCAAGAAGGTTGATGGAGAAACAGAGAAATATAGAGATAGAGATGCTAGCTAGAGGTAGATTGGTTAGTTTGTGTGTTAGAGATAAGAGTCGAGTGGATCAGAATGTTGAGTTATGTGTGTGGGTGTGAGAGAGATAGAGAGAGGGTGCATTTGAGTGACATACAAACGAATATTAGAGAGAAATGAGATCCGAGATAGAGTTCTGTGTTTGTGGGAGAGAACGATATTTCATCAGGTGAGTCGTAGCTAGAGAGACATATTAGGGAACACGAGATATCCCTAGGGAGAGAGGGTGTGTGCGAGTGGCATACAAGGGAATGGTGGAGAGATATGAGACCCTGGGAGACGGAGTTTGTGTTTGTGTGTGAGAGAGAGATATTTAAGAGGTGGAGTCTTAGCTATTGAGACATAAGGAGCGCGAGACATCTCTAGAGTGAGAGGGTGTGCGTGAGCGGCATACAGGGGAATAGTAGAGAGAAGTGAGACCCCGGGAGATGGCGTTTGTGTTTGCGTGAGAGAAAGAGATTTCACGGGGAGAATCATAGTTAGAGACACATAGTAGGGAGCGAGATATACTTAGAGAGAGATAGAGTGAAGGTCAAGGGAGAGAGTATCGTCAGTGTGTTACGAAGATAAAAGACTGCAAGTGACATACAAGTAGCATAAGAGATACCCGAGAGATGGTGAAGGCATACAGGTCTATA